>NC_053401.1:2622968-2917968 GCF_016859285.1 Xiphias gladius | reverse complement strand
GAGACAAAAACAATTCTGGTTTTTATCCTAGTGGCCAGTATCATCCGTCTGTCCACAGCCTGATTAAGGTTATGTCTCAGATCCAGTTATTTTGAACCTAAATGTGTATTTTAACAGTCCGAGTTTAACTGAGGATGTGGACCTGTTTTGTGCACAAGCACAAAGGGGTAATTCTGGCTAAATCACAGTAAGCATTAATTTGGTGAATTGCAGGTAAAAAAAAAAGTTGTCTAGACCCTTTTAAATATGGTCCTAACTGCAGGTCCACCAAAATGCTGTTGATACTACTGTTACATGAAACCCAGATATCTAGACCTGCAAATGACTAAATCACTGCTTACAGAAATGGTTTTACAACACGGTTTAAAAAAAAAAATTAAAAAAACTCCTGGGGAAAAGTAGAAAAAAGTGATTTTGAGCAGAATAAAGTATCAAAAGTATATTTTTAGTGTTGGTAGGAATCTCGTATTGTTTTTATCGGCTTTCAAAACCCTGAATCAGTAAAATCCAGTTTGAAATTTTGTCAGTTAAATATTTGAAAGCTGATGTTTGTGTTAGTTTATGTGTCACTCACTTCTCTGCTTGTAGTGCGGTTTCCCACGCGGTTTGTCTCTGCACTTGCACAAAGACGCCGTCTTTTCGGGACAGACTCTGTCTGTCAGGCCTGACAGTCTGAGTGGTGATGAGAAGCCCTCCCGAGGTGCTTTACGTGCACGTGTGTGTGTGTGTGTGTGTGTGTGTGTGTGTGTGTGTGTGTGTGTGTTCTGACACTTTCTTTGTGTTTCTTGTCGGGATTTTTCATCTGATGAGTTAAACTGGGACCAGGAGGGAGCATTTGGCACCGACTACTGGATTTGTGTGTGTGTGTATGGGTCAGCTGTCAGGTGTTTGTATTCGTGTGTGCTTGTGTGTTTTGTAGCGTTTATGTCTGCTATTTCCCTCTCAACGTAATTTTTTTTTTTTTTTTTGGTTGTCTGAAAACAGAACAAATGATCTAAATCAATTCTTTTTAATTAAGTATAACATTCCCTTTTCACTACTCTAATAAAAAAAACGGAGATAGCAGAACTAATATGTCCTCTCTGTTTTCATAAACGGGGTCAATATCCCTGAACCATTGTTGTTGCAGTTTAAAATCTGCCATTAGTTATGTTCAGCAAGAAACAGGCCGGTGGAGCAGCTTTCGTTTCATCATTTATGATGTTAAATTGCTCTTAAAATTAATTCCCAGGTGATATTTTAAAAAAAAGCCTTCAGCGCCTTCAGAACTGTAACTTTCCTCTGTTGCACATTTCCCAATTTATCCTCTCAGCTGTTTGCAGCCCTGAACTGGAATCCCCATTAACCTTGAGGCTGAGTCATCCCGGCAAATTCCCATTAACTCTCAGAATGAGTTGTTTTGGTGAATTCCCATTAATCTCCAGCGTCGGTCATTTGTCAGACAACAAAGACGCGTTTGCGGTTGGGTTCGCAACTTATTTTTGGCTCATTTGGGAATAATTTTCTCTCTCTTTCAGAATGACGGCTAAAATGAGGGTCACACAGAGTCAAGTAAACACAACACGCTGCAACAGTAAATTGTGCGAACTCTTAAGGACTAACTGTAGTCACAACACGGTAGAAATATAAGGCAGATGACAAGAAGTGACTTCGAAAAAGGGGGACCACCCTTCACCCGAGAAGGCCCTGAATTCAAATCCACCAGCAGCATATTCTTCCCCTTGTCTGCACTGGTTTCCTTTAGGTGCTCCAGTTTCTTCCCAAAATATTGCAGGTCAGACTAAATTGTGACTGTGAGTATGAGGGGTTGTCTGTCTATATGTGTTAGTCCTCTGATAGACTGCCGACCTGTCCAACGGATCTAAGGCTGAAATATTTTTTTTTGACTGTGGAAAAAAACACTCAAACTGTAATGACCTGTTTAGAAGTCAAAATTTACAGTCTATAAGGGGGGGGGGGCTCTAAAGATCATTGACCTTGACCTACTGCTGCCCTATTAACGTATAAATAAAATAAGCTAAGAAATAAAAATGGGGGAGGTCCCTATGAGCAAAGCTGTGCTAAATAAATAATCACAATATGGAAGCGTCTGGGAAACAGGAAGTCTTTTGGGTTCTCCACTGTCAATGGCAAACTGACCGACGCAGATAAAACGCTGTGCGCGGGCCTTTTGTAAAAGGCAGCTGCCTTACTCTATAATGACAACAACTCCGAAGAGTCACCTGTTGGCTCGCCAATGCGGCCCATTGGCATTGTTTGGCAGCGGATTTTAAGGATGATGACAAAACCGAAGCCATGAAAAAAAGAGAAAAATTCTAGTTGCACCACGATCTCGGGACACATTGGGCAACTGCACGACACCATGAGGGAATTGCAGCCCCGCCAGGCCTAATAGGTTCTAATCTAATAGGTTCTAACCCACCTGAGACCCTGTAAAGGGTATGAGGGTTATAGATAATGGATAGTTGGACGGATGGATGTCTGCGCTTGCTCACAGCGCGAGCTTCATCTCTGCCCCACTAGTTGACCCACAAAACCACACTGGTTAGTTCAGTTCAGTTAGCTTCTTCATATGTCCGCTTCTTTTCACCCTGTTTGCACGGGATGTGCTCCAGCTGCTTTTTCAGCCTCGTGTCTTGAGTCCGTGCTTCAGTTTTAATCAGTTTAGCTGCCTTGTCACGTGGACTTGAAATGCTTTCCTCAGACTTGTGCGCGTACATGAGTCCCCAATCGGCTTTTTAGGATTCAAATCTGTTATCTTCTTCCAACTTAAGCTTGGGACAAACCCGGAGACTTGCTGAATCCCCCAAAGACTGGGCAAACCAGACGTAGAAATTTGCACGGATTTATTTATTTATTTTTTTTTTTTCATAGTCTCGGACAGTCAGGGAGGAGCAGCAACATGACGACTGAAATAGATAAACTAGACAATACACTGAACTTCTGGCCGTAGACAACCCCTCAATTCCTAAAAAAACTTTGTTAGGTTTTTGTTTTAGACCAACAAAAATAGAAACTAGACTATCTAAACTTACTAGATAGCCAGGATCATCTGTTAAGTTGCAGTGGGCAACCGATGAAAATCAAGTGACAATGGACTGGATAAGCCGTTTCCCACCCATCTCACTCTTTCCGTTCCTCTTGCAGCACACACACACACACACACACACACACACACAGTTTCTCCATCTTGTCCCCATCTAGTTGAGTGCCATCATACAGCAGCTCATAGCTTACTGAATAAACCAGGAGCCTTGGAGAGTCAGGAGAGATTAGGTTGCACTCAGAGTTATGTGTGCTGGAGTGGTTGCTTTCTCTCGTGTCTCATGCTCAGTGGTGTGTGCCCATCCACTCGCATTTTGTAACACTAATTTAAGCATGTCCGTGCACCCACCCCCACACACACACACACACACACACACAGGCAGATATATGCAAGGAACCATACGCAGATCTGAGGGAAAGGGCTCGGTTTATGCGAGGGTCAGCGAGCATGTGAACGGAAACGTGGAGTCATCTTTATACAAACAGACGAGTGTCAGAACAAGGGAAGACAGAAAATGGAGGCTGTAGATGCAAGAAGGAGCAAATAGGATGTTGAACAGATTGAAAGATGAAACGGAACTGGATTAAAGGAGAAGTTTATTATGAAAGCGGGGGAAAGACCAGGGGCAACAAATACAAGAAGAGATAGGAATATGGGCAGCAATGTTAAACATCAGGGACTATAAGTCAATTTGAACGCATGAGTTTCCAGTAGTCAGCCTAAGGTAAATGTGAGTGAAAGAGGAACGATGGCTTGAGATGCAGGCTGCAGCTTGGCTGTTTCTTAAGGCTCATTCGTCATCTTGGTTAGTGAGATTTGCCACGGTGATTTTTCCCGACATCCGTTCAGCGGTGGACACAGTTTGCTAGGAAAGAAGAGAAATACAAAGGCCTCCAGTAGCAGCGGGGCCGTAACACCCCCGTTCGCACATGTGGACTCAAAACTAGCCCACCACCTCTTCTCTCTCACGGGTAGGATGCCGATGTTTATCAGTCTGTTCAACACAACAATTTGGCGCCGAGCAAAGTGTCTTGACAGCCACTGGACACACAACTACACCAAACAAAATTGGGTGTAGATATTCGTGATCACCAAAAGATGCTACCTTTTAATTGAAGCCAACATTTTCAAATGTAGTTAAGTTTTTGTTTTTTTTAAATATAGCCCAAAATCCCAAAATTTGCCTCGGAGGGCTTCACAATCTGTACAGCATACGACACCCTATATCTTTAGGCCTTCGGTTTGGAGAAGGAAACACCCCCAGAAAACAGGGAAAAAGAGGGATAAGTTAGTCAAGGATTATAAACGAGAAACATCGCAATCTAATCGCCAGATTACTGGGAAATTTCCTAGGCACCTTCATGCATCCCAGGGGACGATCCCTTTCCACTTTGGACACCGTGGTCAAGTCAAAAGGTTAACTTTGTTCATAACACGTTTAAAAAGTACTGTCCAGACCTCTTTAACATTTCCCCAGAGGATAAATTGTTACGTTTTTGCTGAAATACAAATGTCTGCAAGAAATATCATGATTTCATAAGATGTTTGCTATGAAATTAAACCTTCTGATATCGCTAGCTGGGTTGCCATTATTTTAGCATTTATTAGCTTTAAGAAAAGCTAAATTAGCAATACATCATTTACACCTTTATTTGACCAGAGTCGTTTTTAGTGTTTAGTAATGAAATATTTTCATTATCGTAGTAAAACTCGTACTCAAGCATCGTACTTGGGGAACTGTAACTGTACTGGTAATGAGGGAGTGGCAGATGCTTTCCAGTTCCGCGATTCAGTGAACTGAAACCGGTAAAACTTGGAGTCACGAGCTTGCCGCTCTCGCCCTCTGGCAGTCATTGCCCCACTCTCTTTGATGCTGAGAGGTTTAGTGAACAATGCGGTCTCTGTGGACTATCAGTGGGGCCTTAGACTTTCAGTCTTGTTTTTAATATTTAAAAAAAGATTACCTGCTTATTTAACCACTCGCAGTTGAACTACAGGCTTAAGCTTGAGGTTCGAGGAATAAGTTATCTCTTCAGAATATTGTTTGACGATTCATTGAAAAGTGGTACAGTTCTCCCAGTCGGGTTCAGTTAGGTATTTATATTTTTCACCAGGATATTGTGAGTGAAAATGCTGTCTGGTCATTGGTTGGGGAAACCGTTAAAGGGGCTATGTGTAAGTTTTCTCCACAGCCGGAGAGCGCGGTTTCTCGCCGGGAGCAGGGGGGCGGACGCCACGGCGACTCGCTGTCGGAAAGTGGTGAGCCGGGCCGGGGCCGGGGCTAGCTGGTTAGCATGCTAACTTCAGTAGAAGAAAAGAGGTGATTTTTAAAAAAAAATGGAAGCAAAACAAGAGTTATTACTGGCGTTGCTTTCCACCACTGGAGACAGCCTTTGGCGGGTAAAGGAAGGAAGTTTGATGCTGAACTCATAACGTTCCTTCTAGACTTTTTAATAAACAGAAGTTAATGCTAACGTCGGCTATGTAACGATAGCAAAAAAAACAAAAACAAAAAAAATGCATACAGCCCCTTGAATTGACCTTTTTAAAGGGTTTAAAACTTGATGAGCTACTTATTGTTAATTACCGCTTGCTCGTCATGACCTGCGGGAAAATCTGAATCCTCGTAATCGTCACACGACATCATCATGTAGAGGTATAATTTTTCATAAAACCCACATCATCTCTTCAGGAGCAGTGGTTGGTGAAGAAAGCAGCCAGCGAGAGTCTTTATCAGGCACATCCTGTTCTTTACACGACTTTACAGCTTGTGATCTCTGGAACCCATGAGAACAGGAGCTTAAGTGGGTTTGAAGAATCTTGACAGTGATTGATACCAGCAGGGAGCTCTGAACACAGACCACCCTGCCGGTCCTTATCGCTGACACGTCCGGCTCACGATGCAAGATGTCAGCTGTTGGCGGAGGGGGGGACGTGGTCTGACTTCATGAAGTCAGCGTGACGGGGGAACACATGAGAAAAGTTGTGTTTTGCAAACTTGAGACTATTTCAGACAAGCTCTGTGAAAGAATCTCTTTTGAGAAAAGCTGTGCTTTCTTTGATGCTTAAGAAGAGAGCTGGAAGCAGAAGATTAAAAATTGGACACTTTCAGTCACAGATGATTCATTGAATTAGTCCCACAAACCTCCAGAGCATTCAGCAGTAAGCTGCAGAGAGATGGATGAATAGTTAACATAATTGTTATTATGGTTCTTCTGCTATGGTGCATCTGTCTGTGTACTGTCTCTCTGTTTATTTTTTTCCGGTCTAATTGTTTTTAAACTGCCGCGTTAGAGGTCTCAAAAGAGCAGCAGTTTGAAAGCTTCAGCAGGCAACTAAATTACAACAGAGGAGCTCCATTTTCTTTTTAACTTGAACAATGTAGATTCACCCTTTTTCTCAGTTTAAAAAACGATGTTAATATGGTGACATCGGGGCAGTTTTTTTCTACAAAAAAAAGTGATTAATTGAAGCTGAAGTGTAAAATAAATAAACAGCAGAGAATTGAACGTCAATCCACAGAAACATGGACTTGCAAAGATGAAAAAGCCACGGATTTAATTCCTTTCATTTCAAATCACTTGCTGACATTTTAAGAACATCAAGATTTGGTTTCATCCCACACAGCTTTAGGAAACAGCCCCCCCCCCAAAAAAAATTGAATGCCCTATTTCATTTAACGTTCCATATGACTTACAATCCATCATAAGAACCCCCGAACACAAAAGGACAGAAATGTTGAGTCAAGAATGAAATATTTCACGCACAAGGTAGATTCAGTACTTTACTGGAACCCTCAAGGTCCAGAGCTTTGCAGGTTCTCATTTGGCGCAGCACTACACCTTGGATGGTAAGTAAATCCAATGAACCGCCGTAGAAGTTCAAACCCCACTTCACATTAGACCTGCAGGACTTTTCCTTAAACTAATTCCAATAATTAGGGATATTTTTTTTCATCTCAAATTCCCTTGCATCCGTCCAATGGGCAGCAACGTGTAATAATTTAGTCGACTAATTGCGCACATCCTTAGACTGGACGGAACATAAAACATACTGTTGTGCAATAAGTAGACGGTTGCAGGGCTTTTTCTGGTCTTTTAAACATGGCGAGTGCAGCAGGTTTTCTCAAACGCTTTGTCTCCGTGAAGTTTCTAATCACGTCTCACTTGCAACCCGAGCCTCGTCTCACTGTATGCATCTCAGCCACTATGCCACATTACTTGGCGTCTATGCCGTTCAGAGTGCAAGAAGCATAAATAAAATCTGTTTATACATTAACAATGGGTCTAATTAGTATTTGTAATGGGTAAGGGGTCATTTGTAGAGGCGGACCCACAGGGAATTATCATGCATGTGTTGTCTTTCAGCTCATGTTTGTGTTTTTTGTTTTTTTTTTACGGCAAATTTGCAATTTTGGTTCAGTCTAAGTGCTTTAATCCACGTTATGTCCAGAAGCAGCAGGGAGCTGTTTTCAGCGAATCTTCAGTAAATCTAATCAAGTAATTACCGAATATCAGCAGTACTTTTGAGTTCTAAGAAACAAGACTGCATAATACTGCAGCACTGCAATGTTTTGTCCAATATCCTGGATATATTTATCCACTGGCTCTTACTGTACACTCAGCTTTTATCCACTGCCTGCCCTAAAACCAAGTTGGATGTGCACAGTGCAGCTCTTCTGTGACTAAAGGCGCCGAATAATTTATGACTTTTGGGAGTTTCTCTAAAGTCCAGTGGGTTTTTGTTCCAAAGCCAAAAATCTTATCACAGAGACGGAGTAATGGTCAAGCCACTGGCATTGATCAAGGACCCTATCACCCTCAGCAGATATATCGTGGTAATTTGTCTGCTGTGGAGGCCAGTAGAGAATCTCTGTTATTGCCCCTTTTAAAGATAATAGGCATTAATGAAATATGATGTGTACTTGTGTCCCTTTCTGGAAACGGCTCGGTTGTAAAATTAACATATTGTAAAAAGCCGAGCTTGACTCAGAGAATCTGAGCACAGCCTAAGCAGAACCCCTCAGTATTTCTGATTCAGCCCCAGCCCAGTGGAAGGGATCGAGGCAAACCAAACTGCAATGCTACTGTTTTGTTTTGTTTTGTTTTGTTTTTTTTGTTAAACCATTAACGAGTTAACAGAGGAGGAAGGAAAATGGTCCTGTAATCCTGTAAAGAACTGAAATGGTTTGTCCCAGAAGTTAATCAGCAGAAAATCTGAAAAAGAAGTGTGTATATAGAAATCCAAATAAACAATGCAAAAATGCACCATCTTCAGTCTTACATTTAAAGCAGGTTTTAGACAGTTGGGGATTCATTTTTATTATGTTTCACTCCGGTAATATGATTTAATGTGTTATTTGAAATTGTATTTTTTTAGCACTCAAGTATCCAGCTAACTGGGGATGAGACCATTAGTCTCAGTCGTTGATAAGTCAATCAGCGAAATCTAATGAGAAACTATTTTGATAGGTGATTCATCATTTCAGTCTTTTTTTTTTTTTTGGAACAAAATTGCCAAACATTGACCTGTTCCAACTGAATAGTTTCTTTTTTTTGGTCATGGAGCGTCAGAACAAGCAATCTGAACTTTTTTTGATAATCAAAAAAAGTTATCTTTCAGTAAAAATGCCAAATATTTGCTGTTTCCAGCTTCTTAACTGTGAAGATTTGGTGCTTTTCTTTGCCACACATGATAGTAAAACTGAATATCTTTGAGTTTTTGACTGTTGGCCAGGCAGAACTACAGTAATATTCAGACTGCCTCGTGATTCTTTTATCACCTTTTAATGATGTCTCTGACCTTATTCTGAGTCTTATTTAAGAGAGAAACAGGAGCAAAAAGAGTATTGATCTTCTCCGATTCACTCCCAAACAATATATTTTAATAATTACCTATCAACGGCTAAGATTGTGAAAAATCAGCCTTACCCATTTCAGCGAATTAAGTTTAGTCAGGTCAAACTGGAATTTATCGGACATGGGCGTTGATGTTAACTTTGGATGAGGCAGAAGATATAATAGATCTCAAGATGGCAGTTTAGAAGATTGATTGAAGAACTCGCAGTTACACAATTGGACAGGTAGCACACATAAGAGAGATGAATAGATATTAATATTTATCCAACTTTTCACTCTCCAGTGCCAGATGGCGTAATTAGCTCCAAGTCAACTCATAGCTCATCAACGGCTTTCTCAATAGTCCCAATAGATCAAGATTGATTATTTGATATTAAAAATGTCCAGCACCGCGTTCAGGTACAGTTTGAAAAATAAGCTCAGGGGACACATTGACAACCCAAAAGATGGATTAAATAGTTGGGATATTTTGCTTTTGAGTCTTCCCGCACACTAATGAGTTTCCGAACGGCCGGAGGAAAGACGAGGTCGTGGAGACGGAGAGGATTTAATAAGACCACCAACAGAGAAACTGAGAGTGATGAAGAGCAGGCAGATAGGACTCTGTTTCACCTTCTGAACCTCATTATGGAAATAAGCTACATTGCTGATTGCTTGGCTGCATATGTATTTGTCCCTCCGTACAGGTGTGTGTATGAGCGTGTGCGTCTCCGGCTGATGACTGAGAGATTTGGTCTTCCACGTTGTGCAGAACCAGACCTGTAGCCGTGGTGTAGCGTCTCCCCGATGTTTACTTTTATAATTTTATATTTTAATGAAAACAAATGAGTCAATACACGCACAGACAGAGCAAAAAGGCACCTTTTAAAATTTAATATATCTCATTTAGCTTGTTGAAATCGTCTCTGTTTCCGCATGCGAGGGCTTTTCTGAATAAAGCGAAGAGTTTTACATCTAATGTAAGTGGTTAAGGAGTATTTTAGTTCAGTTAAAGTCAAATTAAGGTCACGTTTTTGCTTTTTCTTTTTGTTTTTCTGCAGCGGTTTTCAGCCGTTAAACAAGTCACATGTTGCAAAGATGTTTATTTTTCCCTCATTTCCAACCAACCAGCTCACCACTTTGGGTCCAGACTTAAACATCTCAACAACCACTGGATGGATGGCCTTGAAATGATGTCCAGCTATTCATGGCCTCCAAGACGATGAATCCTAATGACTTTTGTGCCCCTGTGGTTTTTCCTTTAGCACCATTGTTAGGTTGAAATGAGTGGTTTTTAGAGTCTCGACAGCCGTTGGATGGATTGCCCTGAAACTTGGACATTCTCGTTCGCCTCAGGATGATTCGTAATCGCTGTGGTAATTTCTGATTGGGTTTTTTCGACAAACGTGGCCCCTAGGGATGTTGTACGTTCGGTTGGTCCACCACTTCCACCACCTCCGGACTAAAATATTCGATGGATTCCATGAAATTAGTTACATTGGCATATTAAAATCACCGTGAGCATGTTAGCATGCTGAAATTAACATTTAGCCCCACAGAGCCAATAAACTAGCTGTTGAATCTTAGTCGTGTTTAACATATTAAAACATTGACATTTTTCTCCCGAAAGTTTTTTCATGTCTTCCATTTAAAAAAAAAAAAAAAAGAAAACATTGAGTAAGAGCCGAGACTGAGAATAAAGCGAGGAGTTATGTATATTCCCAAACAGACACATTCTACTGTTTAACACAAAAATTAGAAATAGCAAACCTAATTCTTTTAAATGTATAAAAAGTAGAAAAGCTTTTAGACACTTTTATCTCCACAACACAGCCTCTTTCCTTATCACTGACTCTCCTGTCAGTTGACCTTTGACCTCGGCTTCAGTAGTTGGCCAGTTCATTGTTTGAATTAAGGGTCATGACCCTCAGGCGTCCCCGACCGATCCCTGAAGACTTTTCACTGTGATAGCTTTGTCTCCCAGATAATGCTCAGACATGTGTTCCCTTGTAAAACATGCGCCCCCATGCAGAGCCATAAACTGGGAGGGTAGACGTGTCGACCGTTCTCTGCGGTTTTCTTTGTGCAACAGGAACAGAGGACGGAAACAATTAATATTTTCTTGCTGTTTTTTTTTTTTTTTTTTTTCCTACCGGATGGTTTGAAAAGGAGCCCAGTGTTATACTAAACATTCTGTTGTTGATGTTGTTGATGTACGTCTTTGTTTCCCTTTACTTGGCAGTTATTTTCAGCAGCTTGGAAGTGGCCGCTGGTCAACGTGTCGTCTCAACGGGCTGAGTCTCAGTCACTGTTTCACACTTGTTCCGTCGTCTGACGACAGAAACAGAAAAAAACACAGTCCCCAGCAAACTGCAGCCTTTCCTCCCACTGGAGTAATGTTCGTATAGGAATATGGAATATCGCCACGCTTATCCTTCAACAGTTGGCACGGCATGAAGGATCAGTATTGTTGCCGTGGTTACTTATGTCCTAATACAGGCTAAACGCAGATTTAAAACGATGTTTAAGCTGTTGACCAGGACTATGTTTATGGTTCTGCGTTCTGACACATTAGCAGCTGATAGTCAGTCAAGCAGAAATAACTTTCCTTTGCCTTGGTAGGCTTAAACTTAATACTCGCTGCACTGAACTACAGTTTAATGTTGAGGCAGTTTTAGCGGCACCGTGTCACGCCACAGTGTCCTCGTGTAGTCACAACATGTTTCTACTGGCAGATGATAAGCCATAATAATGCAAAACATCAATGTTTCAAGGTTAAGCTGCTCTATCAACAGTGTGTCAACATCTACATGTTTTGCCTGGTCGCCCAAAAATAAAGAACATCATTATGGTCAAGTTTATTTAAGGTTTCTTTCTTTAGGTCATTGTTGTGGTGTGAATGTTTAGAAGTTGCCCTTCGCTTGCTCGTTCCCCAGCTCTATTTCTTCATGTTGGGTTTTTTTTTTGGTGTCGGAGTCCAGTCCCCTGTACAGTGCATGGGAGAAGGGAAAAGCCCCCGCGGTCTCCGAGGAACGCTGCATGGCTGTGGTGTGACGTCGTAGGAGTTAATTAAGAACAGACTTAGTTCTCTGTACGACTGCAAAGGACAAATGACCTCCTCCTGTGATTTTATTTTTACTTCCTCGGTCTGCTTTCTCAGACAGGCCTTTCTTTCTGTTATTATTATTTTTTAATTATAATTTAAACAACCAAAGAACCAGATAAAGAACAGGCGTAACACTGTTACACACAAAAAAACATACAGCAACTTAGACATAACATCTTATACATACATACTATATATGTGTGTATGTGTAAGTAAAAAAATCTTATGGTGACCAAAACAGTGACTGGCTGTGTTCAGAGCGGGCCCTCATTAAGTCCCAGGGTCCAGTCTGCCTGACTGGCAGGCAAGCCAGTGAGATAACCCCACGTGCGCAGTCTTAGATCGTATAGTGTCCATTTTTAAACCAAGTGAACAAACTATTGGACATGGTTTGATGTGCGTATCAAGAACACTTTATAACATCGGTTTTAGACGCATCGGCCCCGAAATGTCTTTGCCGGTGGACAACGCCACGACGGCTGCAACCGCGTACCCTCCGCATCACAACCATACGAGCGTAAGTTAGATACTGTACAGTCAAGTGCCTGCAATAAACTTGGTGTAATGTTTTTTGATTTTGCAAAGCTCTATATCTGATGCAGTTTGATAGCCTTGTAGCACTGTGACCTGCTTTGTCCATTGTGTTGGACCAACACCCTTAACACCCTTTTTCTTTTTATAACAGGGAAATTCTTCCTGGCTGTAGAGATCTCTGGCTTATCTACGAGTTTGAAAAAAAAAAAAAAAAATCGAAGGGTAATTCTACACAAAAGAAAGTAATCAGCAGATTAATTGATAATGAAAATAATCGTTATTTGCAGGTCATATTAGCCAGAGGTTCGCTCCTCAACCGAGCTGTAATGTCAGTCCACTGTTATAACCGTATAAGCTACGATCAGCCGCACGTTTGTTGAAATCGTGATTAAATTTAGTCTCAAGTTCCATCACCACATGTGACCCAGATCCACCAGCTGTACCTTTTTTTCCTCCTCTTTAGGATTTGTGCGGGGCTATGAGCTGTAAAAGAAACAAATACAAAACCACACATATTTCTTTCTTTTGCCACTTTGCAGCTCCTAACCTCTGCTGACTCATTCCACGTCTTTTTTGCTCAGACCGTGACTTTGTTGCCTTTTCTGTTTGAGGATTATGGGATTTTCTTTTTTTTTCCTCCTCGGACCTGAAGATACACAACAGAAACGGCAGAATCGGAGTCAGAGGCTTTAAACGTGCACCGTATGATGTGTGATGCACTGGTGCGGTCAGACATCGTGTTTTGATGACACTCCTGCTTATTCTTGCATCAATACGCCTGCTTTCATGTATGAAAGAGAACAGTGTTTGTTTTTAGAAATCCTTGTTTTCCCCCTGTATGACTGAGTCAGTTTTAATGACGGCCTTTTCTTGGTCTCGCATGAAAGACAAAAAGTCTTTGTTTTTACATTGGCATGCAACTGTGTGCCAGTGGCAAACACAGAGGGAGAAATGTTCGGTGGCATGTTGATTTGCTGTCTTTATCATCAAAGAAAAAGGAGTTTTTCCACAAGTTTACCGTTGCTCTGAAGTGGGTTACCAGTGATCTGCTCTGTGGAAACTAATCACACTGGGCTGTTTATTGATTTGGAAGTCTTTTGGTCTTTTTCTTAAAAGAATAGCTCAAGAGTTTTAAGGAAACCAAAGAGATCCGTCGGTCCCCTGTAGATTTGTGGTCCCCGTGCTCCGTGCTCACAATCTGATACTCCTATAGCGAGTCCTAAAAGGTAAATAGAATTATCAGAAAAATGATAGATGCCTGTTAATTGTTTGATTGTTTGGCCCGTATCTTTAAAATGATCTACGAGCAAAAAACC
Organism: Xiphias gladius; assembly: GCF_016859285.1. Lineage (NCBI taxonomy): Eukaryota > Metazoa > Chordata > Actinopteri > Istiophoriformes > Xiphiidae > Xiphias > Xiphias gladius. The sequence goes on along the minus strand of NC_053401.1, from coordinate 2,904,129 downwards.
CAATTCTGTGATGTGTCTAATAGGTGTTTGATTTTTTTTTTTTTTTTTTGATAATCCGACTCACTGGAACAGCACAATGTACGTTTTTAAAGGCTGGATCTTTCTCTCTTTCTTGACCTTCCCCTCCTTCCTTCAGATTCACCCCTGAGTGAATCTCACCTGACCGGTAATCTGCTCCCCATGGTCACGGAGGACTGTTGATCAATGTTGTGGTATTTGGAGCTTTTTTGTAAACTGTGGTTTACAATTGATTTCTGCTGGTGGATCCTTGCGAGATAAAGATTATGTGCAACATGCCAGACATTGTTCATCATTACACATCTTTTGTTAAAGGATATCTTTAGGAATTGACAATCATTTTCTATCAGCCGTGTCCTCTCCAAAGCAGCAGGAAAGAGGTTATTCTGTTATTACAATTGCACCGTTACATAACAGATACTCACATAATCTATGATATTATACAATAACTGATGTCGACCTTTTGTAACTAAGTCACCAGATGTCTATGGGACTGGGTTATGCTTTGAATGATGATTATTGCAAAAAGGGATTGTGCTTTCCTAATGGACTAGTCAACTAAAGGGCATTATTTATGAAGAGAATGTGAATAGATCAACACTTATTTTCGCTGACAGGACAGTTTGTTTGTTTGACTCACTGCAGATGGTCAGCAGAAAGCCTCTGTGGAAGGCAACACTGTATTTATTAGTCACTCACTCACAGTTTGCCTGAAAAACATTAGTCAGTAACTTATCCAGTTTACTGTAAAATACGGGGATATGCGGTCTGTATTACATAAGTTCTGGTTCTGCGGTGGTGAGTGCAACCAAAACCGCAAACAAAACCTGTCCTCACACACGAAATCCGATTATAATGTCCGCCGGAATCCGTTCAGGTGCCCGTTTCCCCACCGAGAACCAGGGTAGTATTAAAAATCTCAAACACACACGCACACACGAATGTAATCCATCAAAACTGTGTCGCATCCATCAAGTCGGAGGTGAACGCCACCGACTGCATGTTGGGTGGAGGTGATGCAGCATTTGTAACCTACCCTGGGAGAATCTTCATTTCTACATCTGTATATTCCTTCTGCCGCTCTAAGCGTGAACTTCTCGGACATTTTCACCACCGTAGAAAATCAATAGTACTCTGTGGAAAATTCTCAAGTGAGGTAATTACATTTGTGTCCTGCCCATACACTCTCCCCTTGCTCTTCATGTGAACACGAGCCCTTGTGCCTGATAAGCCAATAAAACGTGAAGCTGTGAGGGTGTATTATATTCCCCGACCGGGCACCAGCAATTTTCCTGCGCTCCTCGTGTCAAAGACGCACATTGTTCGGCTCCAGGTGTTGAAAATGCAGGAAGGAGGCAAAAAAACACTTGCGCATATTTGCATGACTGAGCACATTGTGCTGTAAAGGGGCAGGGATTGTGTTGACGACGGGTCATTTTTCAGGATTGCTTCGGTGATTTATTGATGAATCGGCCCCAGAATAAACCCGAGCGAGGCCGTGTTTCCAGTTTCACCACGCTGGCGGATAGAGCTCGGTTTGCGTACGTGAAAATACTGGCTGGTGTCACAGCTTTTTTATTCCTCCGAGCACTGCGACACGGGATCTGGGACATAGGACCGATTTGACCGTGGGATGTATCGGTGGCCTCTGGCTCCGTCCATGTGGTCTCAATATCCTTGGTCCCGATATGATCTGATATGTCCGTCGCATATGATCTCTCTCCTCCCTCCACGTGTCCCGATGCTCTCCACTCCCAGCTATCTGAAAGATCGTAATAAAAACCGCTGGCCACGGTTAACAAAAGCGTCATGTTGTTACAGTATATTACTGCCACATGTCCAGGCTTTGTTGCGATCTACTTGTTATTTTGGAGACTTACAGGGCCGCTGCAAAGAAAGTAGTTTTGAGCATCTGACTCTGAATCCACAGCAGAAGTAAACTGTCAGCAAAGTTACACGATAAAGTTACATTAAATGACAGCTGAATGGGTGTCGGTGTGTCTGGCAGCATATTCCTAATGGAAGCACAGTGTGCCATTTCGGTGCTGGGAAACCAGTGTGTTTGCAACCAAAGGGAAGCATCACATTTGGCTCCAATCTCTGCTGTGTGTGTGTGTGTGTGTGTGTGTGTGTGTGTGTGTGTGTGTGTGTGTGTCTGTGTGCCTGTGTGTGTCTGGTTTACTGAACCTGGTTGAGCCACTGCATTCAGAACTCTTCAAAGGCCCTGCCATAAAACCTCAGGATCTTAATCGGATGCTGTTCAGACTACACATTGTAATTATGTCCCAACAAATTCCTGTCTACATACTCTCATAGTAGAAACTCTGTGTGTGTCTGTGTGTGTGTACGTGTGTGTTTTTGTTTGTCTGTTTGTTTGTTAGTTGTTGGGTGAAGAGTGGTTGTTTTTGTGTACAGTTGATGTCTCTTTGGGGTTTTATAGGCTGCATGTTGTATCACGTTAACATTGTGTTTAGGCTACTGATGTTTGTGTGCGATGCTGGTGTAATATCTACAAAGGTGTGTGTGTGTCTGTGTCTGTGTGTCTGTGTGTCTGTGTGTCTGTGTGTGGCTTATCTTTTCCATGCTCTTCTCACCAAGTTTCTTTGGTCTCAATTGGATGTGAAAGGAAATCCCATGTCTGCAAGGCTTCCACTACAGGCACAGACCTGTGTGTGTGTGTGTGTGTGTGTGTGTGTGTGTGTGTGTGTGTGTGTGTGTGTGTGTGTATAAAGCCTTTACCATGCCACAGCGGATTAACCAAACAGTTTGAGCAGTAACAGTGAGGCTGTGAAGGAGAGATTCAGAGTGAAAAGCGGAGCATGAACCAGATAGATGATGAGAGGAAGAGAGAGAGAGAGTTTAAGATTGATGGGGAAAGGCTTTTAATTCCAAAACACAACACATTTGGCTTAAGGAAAAAATAAATTCCCAGTTCCAAAACAGATTAACACACCCTCAGTGTGTCTCCTTTTTTGTGAGCTACACCCTTACAGTAACTGTCACATTTCTGCGTTTTGTGTTCGAGATAAGGCGATCCCTTTGGAAACGTTGGCGAGGAGAATACAAAGGCTTTCTCAGACTAATACTAATGCATTGTTGCTGTGTAATTTCATCACTGCAAATAGCTGATAATTGTTGTTTAACTCTGTCTTTTAAGCACCAGTTACAAAATACCTGCCATAAATCACTACTTACAGTACAGAACTGTGTTTTGCCACGATGGTGGCGAAAGTGTTCGGAACAAACTGACAGTACCGGAAAAAAACGCCATCGCCGTTTCCCAGAGCCCAAGTTAAGGGCTTAACGTTGTTCGATTTATCCGCCCTTCAGACAGAAACCCAAAGATTAAAAAAATGTACAGTAATATAAAAACAGAGAAAAAAGCAGCAGATTCTCACATTTGAGAAGCTGGAACTCGAGAACGACCAGCCTTGGATCGACTAATCGCTTCGGCTCTAGATTTTTATTTTTTATTTTTTTTCGTTTCCGGACCAGCTGCCGTGATTTCACACTTGAAAATTCCGAAGACCAATGACCGCTCGGCGGTCACGATATTCATCCAAATTTGCGTCAAAACACTTGACCTTGTACTTGAGTGAGAAACCGTCCATTTTCCACTGTCTAGCCGCCTAAAGAGGATTGATACTAATCCTTGTGAAAACTCAATGGGGGAAAAAGAAGTGAAAACTGCGGCCTGGCATCGGAAGGCAGCGTATCATGCATCACTGAATGGAATTAGATTGAGATGTTGCATTGGAATAAATTAAAAGTATTATTTTTAGAAATCGGTCAACAGATAACCAGTCTAACCAGTTAGGCGTTGATTCTGTTAGATCAGAAAGTCACATACAGTGGCTATGTTCACACATTAGTTAAACATACAGTGAAGTTTCATAATGTTTCATCATTAATTTGTACGCTGTGATGCTGTTTTCTTACCTCCACCTGGCAGCCGCGCGCCTTCTCCCCGCTGCTCAATGAGGCAATCGACTCGACACGGGAGTCATTACAGTGAGAGAAAGCTCCGGCGCGCAGCCTTCGGCTCACTGTGCCGCCCCTGCTCTCATAACTGGCATTTCTCAGATAAGAACCAGCCAGCAAAACTGATTTACAAGGATCCTCTCCTCCCTCGGTATGAGCGTGTGAATGAGAGACTGTGTTTTCCTTGATTTAGAAGACTCAAAGTGTAATAAACTATCATGAAATACTCCACCAGCAAAAAAAAAAAAAACGCATCAAGCTGCAAATCACATCACAGCATTCAATGCTAGTTCTCCATCTGTCACACAGCAGAGGTGCATGTGTGTGTGTGTGTGTGTGTGTTTACACTATATGTAGGTTTCAGTTTTTCCAGGGTGTGTATTATGTCTATTCTCTGGTGTTCCTGCAGCGTATAGGGTTGTATATGTTTACTTGGCTCCCATTTCTTGACGCTCTCGTCCCCCCCCCCTTTCCCTCAGCAACAGTCATTTGATACGGGCATCAATATTAGAGGGGCAGGGAATTCCAAGAATGCAGGCGTTAACGCCGTCTTTTATTGGATTTTCAGCCCGCCGGGGCATTTCTGAATACCATCGGAGCCTCCTGAAAGAGTAACTTAACCCTGAGCTGGAGGGCGTTCATTTCACCCACCGCCTCAGGTCGAGAGCTTCAACCCTGACCGCACCCGACACAGTGACGTCACAGTGCACCGGTCCCGCCCTCGTTGCACTTGTCTCGTGGGTGATGTGTTGGAACTTGTGAGCAAACAGCTGTAGTTACAGAGGAACATTGACGCTCATTTGGATGGAGGATTGGATGAGTTAAGACGCCCCGATTGATAAATGTGATTAACTGTTATGGGATTGATTTTTAAAAAACAAAAAAAAAAAAACGACGCCAAAATATACAAGTAACAGTTCGCTGTTTGTTTGGTTTCTTCCTGTGAGCAGGGTAAACTCGACCCTGTTTGGAGGGAGAAACAAACACTGAGACTCTGGATTTCCAAATTAAATCTGAAGAGTGCAAAGTAACATGCTAGTAATTCAACAAGTAAAAGGCTATTTGGCTGCTTTTTTGTGATGTTGTTGCCGCAGACGTTTTGTTATCTGTCGTGTGTTTTGCTAGTCATTTTTGCACATTTGGGTGCTGTAATTTAGTTTATGTTTGTTTTTGTTTTTTTTCATGGACATTTTTCCTTTTGGGAGGTATTAAAAGTGCGTAAATATCCCTTAAATTTGTGGGGTTCTTTCAACATGTCACCCTCTCTGTCCTACGTAGGTTTTTGTTTTTGCTGCTGCCCGTTGTCAGCTATCTATTTAGGGTAAAAGCATCATTAAATCATTAAATCCGTACTAAAAGACGGCCCGAGCTCTTCTCTAGGGTTTTAAAGCTTTGGTGCAATTTTTGAAGGGGGGTTGGAAAATTGGAGGAGGTGAAGTCCATGGTGCTTTTCATAAAATAAAGACAGTAAATATCTCAAAGATGTAATCATCCTGTCATCCTGTCCTCTGTTACAGGCTGTTTAATTGAGGAAAGAAATTACTGTCGCAGTTATTACCTCCGTGGGACTGAACTGTTCTATGATTCGATTCTAAATAGAAAAAGTCAAATCTTCCCCATATGGGTCCGGTGGACTCTTCAGGGAAATACACGAAAATGTATAAATAGCCCCGCTACAGAACACAAACACTCATTGTTCAGACGAATGACATTTTTTAGGCCAATGAGATACAGAAACACCAACAGCCACTGCTCGTGAATGCTGGCGAGTTTAGTGAGTCCCAAGGACATTCGGTGCTGCGCTGCAGAAGGTTGTATTTTCCACTGGATGGATGCAGGATCGATTGGCAGATGGTTGGATTAATGCATAATATCCAGTTAATTAAAGAGTGAAGATTTTAATATCCTTCCAGCCTTTTTTTTTTTTTTTTTCTCCCCCCCCTTTCTTTCAATAAGTAACTTCGATTCTGAAAGGAACAAAATGTTCTCCACCTGGAAATGTAGTATATGAGAGGAGTGGACGTCCAGAATAAACAATGAATCTCAATGGAAATTATTCATTCCCCTTTCCACTTATTAGTCACTTTGTTGTATTAGATTTAGAGCAGCAGCAATTAATCAAAAAGTCAATCTACAGAAAATGAATCAGCAACTATTTGGATAATTAATCATTATAGTAATGTTACGAGCAAAAACTCCAGACATTCTCTGGTTCCAGCTAATCCTCTGTGAAGATTTGCTGCTTTTCCTCTGCTTTATATCATTTTAAACTGAATATCTTTGGGTTTAGACTGTTGGTCGGGCAAAACAAGTAATTTACAGACACTTGGAGCTCGAGATTTTCTCTCTGTTTTTAGGCATTTTGAAGAAAAAGTCCCCACTGCACTGCAGGTCAGACAAGCGGGGTGCAGTTAGTTGGATAATCACCGGGGGCTAGATGCATAAAACTCTGCGTAGATGCTCAACTAAAACTGTGTGTACCCACAAAGACAGAAAATATGCACAAGCATTCTTTAAGATTTATAAAGCCCCATGTTCGCCCGATTCTGTTTTTACAAGTCTTAGTCTTTGTTGAACTGGGCGCGCATGCAAAAGCCTCAATTCCACTCCCACACTGTAGACATGCCCTTAAACATCTGTTTGCATAAACCATACTTGATACTATACTGCAAAAATACTAACACCATCAGTGAAATTTGCAAGCATCTTTGGAAGTAAAACAATGTTTCACTGCAGTGTTGTTTCACTCACCTCGGCGCTCGCATTCCCACTGCACATTGTTCTTTTATAAATACCAGTTTATGTGTGGGTAATGTAGGGTTTCAGTTTTACCCACACGAATCTGCATTGATATGGTCTGGGGCAACGTTACCATTATGAGATTGCATTTTCCACTCGCTCGAATGAAACGAAACCGTGACACGTGTCCAGGAAGGGAACAGTGAAGCTGAGACAGTCTAAACGTTTTTTCTAAAATAAAGATGATCCGTGTCTCGCAAGGTGGTGTATGAACATCCCAACATGATATCGGGCACGGACCAGAAGGAGAACACGATCTCAAAGGGAAAAAAAATCCCAAATAGACGATTTATTAAGTGAAATTAGGACGGTTGGACATTTCATCAGATTTTCATCACGTCTTCATCAAGTATTTTTCAACATGTGACCATGAAGGATCGTATGTAGACAACGGATTTAATACGGGTTTGAATCTCAGGTCCTGTGTGTGTGTGTGTGTGTGTGTGTGTGTGTGTGTGTGTGTGTGTGTGTGTATGTGTATGTGTGTGTGTTTTTATATATATATATATATATATATATATATATTTAGACCTTCAGTAAATGAACATCACTTCATGAAGATGTTGTTATACTTGCTCTGAAATATGTTATCTTTTTATTATTACGCAGCTTTGGCAAGAGTATTTGCTTTTTGAATATTCTCTGATTTCATTTTTACATCATGGCCAGCCAGACCAAATTTTGAACATCAATTTTTCCCCTGTATTCATTTTATATACACTGTCTGCAGTAGGCCTTCATAGTAAAGCAGGAACCGTGGTGCCAGATCCGGTCTTCATCTTGCCCAGCTCTAGCCTGCTGTTCTTTCTTTCAAGGTTTTTACCGTTTGCTGGCTGCTTTTGAATTGAAGTGCAATTCCACTGTATGAAGTTTGATGGAAATTGCTCCCCTGAAATCAGTTTAATCAGTGGTAACCCTGAAGCATTGGACATCGTGTTAATGTGAGGTTGATCGCAGTGCCGGACCGTGGGGTCAAGTGGCCTGACTCATGGGTGATTGGTGGTGTAGGTGCTTGATTAGTCGGGTCCAGATTACACGGACCCCTAAAGTCTGATTAGACTGTGTCATAGAAGAAGTTTGAGGCTCAGTGTTGCCTACATTAAGTGCAGTTGTGTGTGTGTGTGTCCTACTTTGTCAAGTACGTTCCCCTACTGACTCTTTCAACAGAGATGTTGTGTGGGAGTTGTCTCCTCTGAAGCGGACTTCTCCGCTCTCCCTATCTCCTCAGTTTTTAGCTGTTTTTCTCTGCATAATTAACCTTCCTTCAAATGACAGTTTGTACCTCATGGCTCCAATTTCGCTAATTTACATGTTTAAACTCTAATTGACTGCTCAGGCTTACGAAACTCTTACAAAACCCCATGGGAGGATTCTTATAAAACCCACATTTCGGCTAAAAATAATTTCCTGAGGATTTCAGTCAGCAGTGATGTTTTTAATGTTCAAACAGTTGCTGTTTTCATTTTCAGGCCCTTAGTGTGTGTGAATATATTTATGGTCAGTTTTAAAAAAGTTCTTTTGTACATTGTGAAGGTGTAAACTTTGGAAAAATTGCTGTAGAGAACCCCCTGTTTAAGAAAAAGTTTAAAAAAAAAAGTATAATGGATTTCTTTGTTTGCGCGAGTAATCTTGAAATGAAACTAAAGACAGTTTTAACCAAACTACAGAATAACGAATGTAACTTTTGTGTTTTTGTTTAGGAGAGAAGAGTGGGGAGGTTCATGTCAGCAGAGTCCAACAGGACTGAACACTGAACAGGTGAGGACGGAAAATGTTGTCGAGCCCATTTTGTCTTCCCGACTTGATGCGTTTTTATCTCCTCTGAAACTGGTGCTTTTCTTCACAAATGATATTTTTACATCTCAAATCATCTGTTCGTCTCCCCCACGAGCCATGAGATGGAAACATGGAAAAACAATGAGCCTCATCCTGCCAACAATAGGCGTAAACAATTCCAAACCAATAAATAACACATTTCCCAGAGCAGGAGCGACGTCTTTGAAGGCCTCGTTTTGTCCGGCCGACACTCTAAAACCCAATAATACTCCATTTACTTTAACATGGGCCAAAGAAAAGCAGGAAATTCTCACATTTGAGAAGCTGGAACGAGGAGATCTCCTGCATTTTTGCCTGAGAAATGACTTGAGTGATTAATCAATTTTGAGGTCCAAGAGCAGAAACACATTGATCTGACGATAAAATTGTTTTGTTTTTTTTTTTTTTAACACTACAAGTGCTGCTGGAGTTTCGACGGCTCCAGACACACTCCTTTCCCCATGCGCCGATGAAGTAACTGAGGCTGTGCCCGGATTCCCCGTTCCGCTTCGACACCACAGCTCATGACAGGATACCCCTTAAACCTAACGACTGAATTCGTCCTCAGCCTCAGCTGTACTTTGATATTGTTCCCAAAACAGGTCAAATGTTTTTATAGTACAAAACACAAGTCAGGCCGTGTACCTCCCCTACCTCCTCCAATCAAACTTTGAAGCTCTCTCAAACCTCCAGCTCCTGCACATGACTAAGTAAGTGGGTGATGACGCGCTGATGATTACCTACTTGGGTTAATAAACGGCGCCTTGTTGTTGCGGGCGTGACAGACAGTGATTAGGACACGGCACACGGACACCATGACGGGTCGCGTAAAGTTATTCCAGCATCATTCGGCTCTTTAGTCGAATCCCGTTGTTTCCTCGGGGGCCAGCAGCGAACCCTCTGAGGCCAGGTCCACGGTCCCTGGAATAGCCCCCGTACACAGGGACAGACCTTCCTGATTTAGATGACAACAGTACCTGTTGTTAGTTGTCTCACATTTTCTGTCCATCCAACAACTTTTTGTAGTTACTTTTCTGTTTTGTAATGAATTTTACAGGCTCATGGGACTGTTAGCGACACGTGTTCTTTTATTGATAAATTCCTCTGCTCAGACAAAGGGCTCCTGCTTTTCTTTCCACAGGCCATCGTGTTTGCAATTCTCATAAAACCAGTTCATTAAACTGGTGTTGCTATGTCAACACATAGCGTGCGTGTGTGTAAACAGGCAAGTCTGATAATGACGTTGATACAGGAATTAGTTCCACTGTAATAATGAAGACTTTATGGAACTGTGCTGATTTTTAACACAGACTTTAGTACAATCACAGGCTGACTACTAAAGGATGAGGCCGACTACTTACGAAGGGAAGACTGCAAGACTTTTCATATGAAAATTCTGGAGGAAGGGTTTCACTAAAGGTGTCCTAACATCGTTCAGGGAAGAAGTTAAAGCGAAGGCCGGACGTGACTCTGTTGCTGTAGAAATGGACGTTATGCTGAATTTTTCCAAACAGGCAAACATGGAGCACGTTTTGGGGGGGTTAAGAGATGAAGGTCTGCTGGTCCCCGGTTAAAGGCCTGGCTCTGTCTGCCACCGCTGTGGATAAAGGCCCCGGGCCGCTACTTGAGAATTTATGGTATGAATCGCGTCACTGCATCGTGTCACGCACATTCCCGTGCGCACACACGTGATCCGAGCAAAAATAATGAACTCCTGCTCCATAGTGTTACTAGAGGCCAAGAACTCCACGGGGAACCTTTGAGACTGTGAGATGGGGTTGAAACCTCTCGGAGAAGCAATTAAGTGGACCTTGAGTTAAGATCACTTTGTCAAATATTGGTTATATTTCTTTAGTTTTCGTTTTAATTGACATTCAGCTTTATTGTGACATTTTGTAGACCGAACAATTAATTACAAAATATTCATTGAGTTAATTGATGGTGAAAATAATCATTACTTGCAGCCGTACAACACAATTAAACCCACTTCTAACAATAAACCCCATAAATAAACATAAGTCGATATGTAAAACGGTAACCGTTAATTATTTCCCATCTGGCCGCCTTCTGTTATACTGTATATGTCTTCATACCTACAGTACTTATTTTTCTGAGAAACGATTTTCTGAATTGTAAAAAAACACACACACACACACACACACACACATACTCCCACTTTCCTCTGGGAGGTGTACAGGAAAGCACTGGTTTGTTTGACAGGAGGAAGTTCACTGCGTTTGCATCTTTATTTCTGTGTGGGTGTTTGTTTCTCGGAGGGGAGCTGCAGCTGTGAAGGCTGGCTCAAAAATGTAAACTCCACTTACACACACACATACACACCACAAAAGACAGGGTGTATCTTTATTACTGTCAACAAATTTAACATTTCCTTTCCTGCTCCAGAAAAGTCTGTTTTTAAGGCTCAAATGATTATGACAGTTAAACAGTGGCGACAGAAGGTATTCAGACCCTTCTACTTTTTTCTGTCATAGATTTAATTTATAAAAGGATCACATTGCCACTTTCCCATATATTTACACTCAATAACCCATAATGACAAAGTGCAAACGTGTTGTAAGAAATTTTAGCAGATTTGATTAAAAATCAAAAACTAAACTCACACATTTACAACAGTATTCAGACCCTTTGCTGCGTTCCTCCATATTGTGGTGGGGTGCATCCTGTTTGCTTTAATTATCCTTGAGATGTGTCCAGAACTTGATTAGAGTCCACCTTTGGCAAAGTGAATTGATTGGACAGAGTTTAGAAAGGCAAACATCTGTGTATATAAAGTCCCCACGGTTCATGCTGAATGTCGGGACAAAAACCGAGCCATGACGCCACCTAAGTTTGGCCTCCTACAGTCCGGCCAAACTTAGTGACCCGGCAAGGAGGGGCCTCGGTCTGGGGGGAAGAACCCAAGTGGTCACGCTTACAGGGCTTCAGAAGTCCTCTGCAGACATTGGAGAACCTGCCGGAAGGTATTTTCTAGGTCCAGCAGACAGAGAGAAGACCTGCTTCTGCTGAATTACCGCACGCATCGCAGATTTCAAGATGTTCTCCAAAACATCAACTATCTGCATGCTCTCACTTTCTCAATTTTCTTGTGTGGTTTTTTTTTTTTTTTTTAAGGAATGAATGTGATCATAGAGGAGTGAAGTAAAAACATGATGCTCCTAATGCTGGAAAAAATTAACCCTTAGGCTTATCTGCGGGCACTCGTACTACTCGTACTGCATGTACAAGTATCCTCAGATGCACCCGAAAATTGTATAACCCACATTATCCCTTTTATTCTAGTTTCATGCTTACACAGGTTTCAGTTAATGAAAAGCATTCTCCGTTTTCTTACGCGCTCCACACTTGCCCTGCGGGAGTGATTCCGTGGCGGTTGTGTATAAAGAGATCGGACGCCTACGTTTCGGCGCGAGGATCGTGTTCCATCTGGCCGCGATGGACGTAAGGGATGGCTCCCGGTTAGTCAGACAGAGGGTGTGGATTGAAAACCTTAAAGTGTGGCCCGAATTGGTTCTGTACTTGACTTTGACCGTGGTTTTTTTTTTTGGTTTTTTTTTTTTCAAAGTCTGACACTGTTTCCAGATCTCAGCAATCACAATATCATCATAGCGGCGGAGATTATGACCAGAGCCTCCAAAATAGGACCCAAGTTGTAATGAACCAAAATGATATTGAAAGTCCTTTGAAACATCCGGTGTTGCCCCGCTCACTCGTTGCACGCTGAATAATAAAACTGAAAAAATCTGGATGGGCGGTACCTTCAACCGTCTTAATTTGTCACACTACCAGAGGAATATTTACAAAATATTCAACAAACTAAAAAGTCACAGTGTAGCGGTCGTATCTGAGAATCTTTCACAGTTTAATGCGTAGTTCACCCTTGGCAGACCTGACTCCTGCCCCTCCTCATTAGACCTTAATATATGCTGTATAGTTTGAATTTTGTATCGTGATATATATATATAATTCAATATTTCATTGAATATTGTATGAAGCAGCTGTATTTGAATTCACAGACAGCAATGCTGGAGGTGACGGAGGGATAGAGACTTGTGGAGGGAATGAGTACATCAAGAATTTGACGCAACAAGGCGGGATAAAGAAAAGTCCAGCAGATGAATTGACGCAGAGATAGGCAGTATATTGGAAAAAGAGAGGATGCGTGTGTGTGTGTGTGTGTGTGTGTGTGTGTGTGTGTGTGTGTGTGTGTGTGTATATATATATATATATATATATATATATATATATATATATATATATATATATATATATATATATATATATATATATATACAGACTCGACTAATGATTTCGGTGTCTCGGATTCTTACAATGACGGGTTGATTATGTTGGCCTTTGCGACAGCGAATGTGTCTGTGTGTGTCGCTCATGGAAACTGTGTCCGTAAATGTGCTGATCCACTTCTTCAACGGGGTTTAAAAAAAAAAAAAAAAAAAAAAAAAAAAAGTGATCTCGCTTTCTTATCTCGCCTCCTTTATTATAGCCCAGCATTCAGATGGGTACAGCATGAGATGAGAGAATCAGTTTGTATTGAACATGGTTGAATGCGGCGCTGATGAAAGCTCATGCTGATAATAGCTTTTTCATTATGTCCTTAGCCAGGCTTGGCATTTCATTTTCTACTGCAGACGGAGAGACAGAAGTTCTTATTTTCACTGCTGCTGCTTTGGGAGGGTGTTATGTCTTTTGACTGGAGTTTGATTGTGTGTTATGTGGAGTATTATTTTTTATATTGCATTTCTGCTTGATTTAAGCTCCGCGGAGACGCAGGGGTTTGGGGTGTGGGGGGGGGGTGTCGTGTACATAAACCCAAAAATAGATGCCTGCGATTTAAGAAAAAGCAAACTGAAGCAGACGGAAGTTGACCTCGTAACCCATGTGGATTTGTAGATTTTATGTAATTGTTACAGCTACAGTGCATTTCCGCAAATTGGTTGTTATTAAGCAGTTACTGGAGAGATCCGTGTCAGAAGGGTTAGATAACGGAGATTCTGAGAAGACAGATGATGACAGATAATTAAACGCAATAATTTTCAGCCAGGATAGTTGCTCGTCCCTGAGGATAGTAGTGTCTGAACTCCCCTTGGCTGCTAGGGCTCCCAATTTTTATTTGAAATGAAAACTGTTGTTTGAATGTGTGGGGGAAAATTAAATATTTGAACTGTATTGAGCTGCTTTTAATTCAAAATTCAGTCATTGCTTTGGAGGTAGGGTGTAACTTCAGGTTCTGGTAAGTAAATAAAATACCATTGAGGAAGTTCAGTTTGAGTAGTACTTCCATCAGCTGGAGGGGCAGGATTTTCGAAATCTGGAAAGTGATCACGAAGGCAATTACTTTTTCTTCTGTCTCAAAATAAGTAGAATTAACGTTGTTAACATTACATGGTCTTCTGTCAGGAATGCGAGCTTCCCCATATTCAATTGGCCCGACGTTGTCCCGGACGACGTTGCGTTGCACTGCGGCAAAAGTTGATCCTACTTAAACTTTTTTTTTTTTTTACAGGGCGACCCTACTTTTCTTTTGCCGGATCCTCTACGCTCGCACCTCCACCGCACTGAAATGAAAGGGGGGGGGCTGCATCTTGTTCATGTGGCGCTAATGTTGATCTAAAATGGAGTATTAGACTGCAATGGAGAGGTCCATTTGTTAGATGGGGAAGTTGAGGATAGGGCGAGGAGCCAAGTCATTCATCCCCAAGGAGGAAATTAAGCAGGACCGTAATGGACAGAGTCCCTCTGCCCCGTGCTTTTGTCAAGGAATTCTTGGAATATCACAAAAAATTGAGATGTTAAGGTACAGACATGGAGAAATTCACAGGAAATTTGGAAAATCCTCAAGTCATACTAGGAGATATTTTCCATCTCATTTTAAACATTGAAAAAATGACAGTTATAGACCTGGAAAGAACATTTTTATTCGCCGAAGTTGCCAAAGCCGTCTGACATATCAACGGACTTCCAAGGAAAAGCCATTCAATTACATGAAGGCCGCAGTGTCAACTCAGCTCCCACACCCTTCGGCTGCACAGATTGGAAGTCGTGGGATTTTGTTTACATGGTAAAACACCTCGCACATCTGATCTGCAGAGATCCCTGTTGGGAGTGGATTTTTTTGAAGAGACGGACGCTGGTGTAAAAAGTCCGGTTCATTACCAATCAGCCTGCTCTTTGTGACTCCCTCTTCCCTGAGGAATGTCAGTCATGTTAAGCAGAACCAGATGTGTTTGCCCCCACCTATCCAGCCATCTATCCCTGCTTTACAACAGCTGTGTCTGTTATGTGTATAAAGGCTGATAGAGATACTTTAGGAATTTTTTATTAAGTTTTCAGTAACTTCTCGAAAAAATATTATTCTTCTGTTGGTGGGAAAGCCGCCAAGACCGCACTCTGATGACAGTAGACCATCAGTTTCTAGATAACGCTGGGGCATTACTCGAGTTTTAAACTTATATTTTCTTATTAAATGTCAAACAAGTGATAAAATCTGCCACTGGGGGGAAAAAAAAAAATCTACTTTTCAAATTATTTGAAACAATTTGATAATGAATTTGTCATTTAAAGGTCAAGGTCACAGCAAAAAAAAAAAAAAATAAAATGGCAAAACGAAATAGGCAGTGCTACAGGCCTGGTGACGTAGAAGCTCTTTTCCAGAGCTAGTTAAAAAACTCATGTAGATGGTGAGCTGACGGCTAACATGCTGACAAGCT
Source organism: Xiphias gladius (assembly GCF_016859285.1). Classification (NCBI taxonomy): domain Eukaryota; kingdom Metazoa; phylum Chordata; class Actinopteri; order Istiophoriformes; family Xiphiidae; genus Xiphias; species Xiphias gladius. The sequence continues at coordinate 2,888,770 of NC_053401.1, read as the reverse complement.
GGGAACTTTTTAGTGGTAGTCAGTCCCAATAGCAATCTGAGCTTATTTCTGTTTCCTCTGTACTTGGCCTAAACCCCCCCGTTCTCCAGGATTTTGTTTTCAGGAATAAAGAGCTATTGAAGTGGGGAAACAAACTCTCCACTTTCTGCCTCATGAACTTGAAAAAGAGAAAAAAAACATTAAAACCGTAACTTGTGCAACCCCGCCTCCTTCGGTAAATATCGCAGATTGCAAATGCATTTCGTAGCCAGCTGAGAGAAGACACTAACTGTTGCTAGTGCATTGAGTTAAACTGATTTCACCGTAAAAAAAGAAAATATTTGCCGTGTTGAATGCTGGTGTGACGGATCCAGTTTTTTCTTCCATGGAGTTGTTGGGAGTCTAAATGGACGACAAGACCGTGATGGTATTTGGCTTCCCTCGGTTATGAACGCGCGGAATCGAGTGAATGCGGAGCAGGTAGGTGTTCAGTCAGCCATCTCCGTGGGCATAAAGGAGAATAACTGTATTGTTGCAAGATAATGTTACTTTTTAAATCCTTAGAAATTGGTTTTCATATAGAGGTGAGATACGGCGGTGGGAGGAGGGGGAGCTATTGGAGGAGAGAAGAAGTGAAGAGTGGGAGCATGAGAAAGGAAGAGCCACACAAACTGTTAGAGATGTGGTAGAAGTTTTGTTCCTAAGTGGTGTCTCATATTGGTTTTTTTGTTCGGTGCACCTCAGATTCGTCCGACCTCCGTCTTTTTCCTCATTTCCTCCTCCCCCACCTCTCTCCAAACATATCTCTGTAAACAAAGAAATTCCTCCTCCAACATTACTTTCCACTTGATTTCGAAGCCGGTCCGTCTCGGCGGCCCTGATCAGAGCATGCTGATAGAGCCAGATTCAACATTTCCTGTCAGACTGTTAAACAAACTGCTGCAGCTCTGCTCAGCTCTCCACTTTTTTATCTCCCCTCTCCCTCTTTCCCCACTTTCAGCCTCCTACTTATTTTCCTTCCGGCCTTGTATTCCTCATTTCATCTCCTCTTCATTCTCCAAGCTTTTAAGAGGGTGTATTGTTTTTTGTTTTGTTGTTTTGGGCTAAATTCTTACTACAACTATGTGTCTTTAAAGCATGTTAGTGACATTTTTGCCAAAAATTGTTCGATTAATTGTCACTGCTGACATAGTAGACGACCAAATTACCATGGATTCAGGTCAGACGCCAACAAAATCGGGCAGTTTTTCCCAAATCCCGAGCCGTGTTGCATCAATCATACTATTGTATATTATCCGTCATATACTCGGGTCATTACCGCTCTGAACCATGAAACAGGGCAGCACAGTTACACAAAGACCCAGTACAGTCCAGTTTACAGAAGGATTTTGCCCTGCATGCCTTTGGCCTCATAAACTGATTAACTGTGTGTGTGTGTGTGTGTGTGTGTGTGTGTGTGTGTGTGTCCTGTCCTCTGATCTGGTGACACAAAGCAGAAGTGGTCTGGTCTGCCTTGCTTCCAGCAGATGAGGAGAGAGAGAGGGAGGGATGGGATGGAAAAGAGAGGTGGTGTGTTGTGTTTGGGAAATAGGTCAAGAGGAAGTTGAGAGTGTGCTTTTAAGTGTGTATTTGTGTCTGTGTGTGTGTGAGACGTTTCACAGCTGAGACCGTGTTGTCAGTCAGTGTGGGAATTTGCTGTGTGTGTGTGTGTGTGTGTGTGTGTGTTGACGGTGCATAACTTAACTCCACGGGGAAGTTAAAGCAACAGTGCCTCTGTTTCCTGTCCTAATTGCTTAAAATCCTACACAAATAAGCCTACACACACACACACACACACACACACACACACACGTCTACACGGTCATTTACACATCCTATGTTTAAAAAGGACTTATGCAGAGGGTTTTAGCATTTGCATAGTTTTAACATTCATTATCTATCTTGACAGAATAGCTCATTTATCTTTTTCACAGTACTTGGGCACATTTTATTCCGTCTTTCTTCGTCTATCCCTTGATTTTCTTTTCTTTTTTTTCCTTTCCCGCCTCCTCTCTTCTTGACACCTCTTTTCCCTCACTTTTCTGCATCCTTGAGATGTTGTGGCTCGTGCTTTAACAAGTAGTTGCCTACTTGCACATCCAGCGGACACAGAGCAGCATTGGCATTCATCGGCAGGCCTGTTTTGTGTCCACCTGATGAATGTTAACGCTAATGTCTGCCGCTTTTGCCCGCTTCATTTTTAATCGCACTGCGAGGGGACCTTTTCACGTCCGTTTTTAAAAACTAGAACTGTCTGTTTTCAAAAGCGTTGATATGTTTGCAGGCTGCCGGCGAAGTTCGGCGTGTTAAAGATTTGCCGTCGTCTTGTGACTCCCACAACTGTGTAGCTAATGTCTTGGCCGCAGAAACTAGATTGGCTGCCGTATTTGTCACTGAAAGCTGTTTAGTATGTATGTATGTGTGTGGACTAGTCTGAGGGGAGTTTGCAGTTGCGTCTCGTTTATGGGAATGGATTTCCTCTGCAAGTCTGTGAGAATGGAATCCTTAGGGGTCTTCCGTGGAAAAATGAGGTTTCAGCTGTTTGAAACCGTAATTACATCCTGTGAGCAGAGCTTGTGACCTCACATTACCTTACCGCTCATCACGTGTCGCAATCAAAAGAATTACGGCGTCGGCAAACAAGAGGAGATGACACCTTAGTCTTAATGAGCAGGACGATCTCCAGGTCTCAGCTGCACTTTAACGCCAAGAGGCGTCAGAGACGGACGGAAATCTAGGTAACAGGATTTATATGTTGATAAATGTAAACAAACACCAGTGCGTCAGTGGTTGTTACTCGGATACTTAAACTTGACGTGCGCTTCGTATGACAAGTGTAAATTGGGCCAAAGAGTGCGACTGTCACAGAATTTCCCTTAGAAACTAAAGACGTTGTGTTGTAACCGTAGGGGATGTGATTGGCTAGCCACGGCAGCACACACGCACACACACACACACACACACACACACACACGCAATAAAACAGAGTGCAGCACACGCCTTTGCTTCACAAGGCAAACCCGCGGCTTCAGAGTCGATGACTGTTGCAGTTCGCAGCGTGTTTTTAGATGCAAGTCTTAATGCTACAAATGTTAACTCAGCGAAAAAAAAGATGCAAAAAAGGATAGAAACTGAACGAATTCCCCAAATTCACAGATTGACCGCTGGCGTCTGAGTGTTTTGGGGCCCCTGCATTGAGTTTCCCACAGAAGAGATCCCTCGAAACACATAATTCCTTTAAAACAATGTCTGCCAACTGCAACAACCTAATAAATGGCCAAAACCTTTTGCTTGTCAGGATGGAAACGCTGTTTCTCCCTCTTGTCTTTGTTTTCCTGTCTCTGTTTCGGTGAGTGTGTTAGTATTTAATCGCACGGAGATGAGGCATCAGGCGTGAGCTTCAGTTGTGCGTGCATGTTCATGAGAGAGAGTGTGTTTGGGGTCTTTGTCTCCGGACGCGACTGCCAGTGTTCGAGTGTCTCTCTTGGCACATGACACGTGACCCATGGCGTGTGTGAGACAGACAGAGACAATGTGTGTGTGTGTGTGTGTGTGTTTTCCTGGCATAGAGGTCAGACAGAGAGCGGAGGGCGTCCCTGCCTACAATCTGGACCTGCTGTGTGTGTCCTTCCTCCGTCTGCCTCATTTTTTTTTTTTATAGAAGTCCGGCCAAAAATGGAAATAAACCAAGTATTTATGCTTCTGTTACTAATATAAATCATAGTAATAATACATTTAATCTACATTACCATCACAGCTTCTCAAAAAAAATCTGAAGAAAAGTTTACTCTTAAAATCGAAATTAAAATATGCAACAATGTCCTCGGCCTTTTCCTGCCATTTACTGATTCACAGCTGAGCCGGTTGTTGAACCATATTGAAGAGGAGACTGGATTTGAGAGGCGGAGGAGAGGTCAGCGGAGGGTGAGCCGGAGAGAAGAATGCACAATAGCCCGCTGAAAATTTAATAAAACTCATGGAAATAAGATCCCGATGCCTCCGCGTTGTCTGCCTCAAGAGGGAGCTGGGTTAAGCCCCGACAAATGTCCCCAGTGATGTCACTTGAGTCGCTCGGCGGGACTATGAGGATGAAAATGAGAAAAAAAAAAAAAAATGCGGAGGTGTTGATTAGCCCATTCGTCCTCTCGTGCGTGAGGCTGGAGGCTCCAGGCTCCTACTGTAGCTGCTACTGGCATTACGCGCCTAAATGTCAAGTTGGCTTGTGGGTAACGTAGGTGCCAGGTCTTGACCAGGAAGAAGAATGTGTGGGGGGGGGGGGAGACTACATTATCTGATTCTCTGCATCGATTTTATTTTAACGGCATACGTTGTAGGTTCCACAGTGTTATAGAAGGGCACTGCTAAATCGGTGGAGCGCTCTTTTAAGTTAACGGCTCCTCAAACGCTGACTGAAAGTGACATTGACTGGAAAGATGAGTCATTCACTACTGATTGGTCTGGGCGTTAAAATCACCCACACACACACACACACACACACACAGTTAACACGAGCTCAGTGTCAGACTGAGTAATGGAATGAAACTAAATGTGGAAATTCAGTCGGATTGTCGGGCCAAGTGAATGCAGTGCTTCTGTAGTTGTGTGATTAATTGGAAATCTAAACTGTTTTATTCTCCAGATCTTGAACAGAGATTTAAACCTGAGGAAATGAGAGCCACCGTTTGGAGCAAGAGAGCACAGTTGATAAAAGCTTCCCCCCTAGAAAAGCAGAGCGCAGACGTCTGCCAGTTGCCGTCGTCAAACAACATACACCAGACCTCATAGGAAAAAAAATTCAAGTTCATAGGAAATGATCCGGATCTGCCCCGAAATTTAGCGGGTTCTCCCCTGAACCAAATGCCCCATCCCTCCACCAAGTTCGGCGCCAATCGGTTCATCACTTTTTGCCTAATCCCGCTGACGAATAACCCAGCAAACAAACAGCCACGGGTGATCACATGACCTCCTCGGCGGTGGGGAAAAATGGAGGAGGAGGACTGGATTTGTTTGTGTCTTTTGTTTCCTCGCAAATTTGATCCGTTCCTTTCGCTTATTTAGACCACAGCCTTTTCTCCTCCTGTGTATCATCCTCAGCCTGGTTGTTTTTAAAAAAATAAAATCAAAAAAAATTTAAAATAAAATGTTATTACCATAATCTAATAACTGCTGTATAATTGTCAAGAGAGCGGCGTGGTCGGTCCCTAAAGCCCAGATGATGAATATTTATTGTCTTAACGGTTTTCAAGCTACTTCCTGATGATGGAAGGAAACATTGTGTCGACTGATGCTTCGCCATCTGGATGTTTAGATGTTGGATGTTAGATGCTGGAACATATGGACACACGCTCACTCAAACAAATGAATAAACACACACACACACACACACACACACACACACACACACACACACGTACGTCGGCTCTGCTATCTAGAAGCATATGGTTCTTTGAGATAGAGTGGAGACAGACTGGACCATTCTGTTGGATAGCACCGAGGGCCTCAACATTGTTAGAAGTGCTGCCAAACAAACTTCACCCCACACACACACACACACGGACACATACGAGAGTACACACACATTCAGAGTCCTGCCCCACTAGCTTCTTTGCTACGTGTTTCAATGTGAAGTGAAAGGCAACACGGCTGAGCGTTGAGCAGCTCCTCCTCCGAGTTTAACGGTGTGAAATGAAAATGAAAATACCTGCGACCTGAATTACCGGAGGCTTGTTCAGCAACATTTGGGCCTTGGCCGCACTTTGTTCATCATACACCTACAGTGTCTCTAGCTTTTTGTCTGTTTGGTTGTCTCATTACGAAGATTACTCTCCAAATTGATTTTTTTCCCTTTATCTTCTCAGTTAAAAAGTCCCTTTATTTTAGAGCCTTCTGTGCCTATAAGCATTAATGTTATCGTTATGAGAGAAAAACTGAGGCTCTCCTCTCGTATTATCACAAATTAAAATGCCTTTACTTTAATTCATGCCCTGATGAAGGGCTCTGTATAAACTCAGGCAGAGCTCCAGCTTTTTGTTATTATTCCAGGCAATAATATGCTTTTCTGTCTGATAGATAATACGAGATTTCTGGCAGTTTCTGTGAATTAATTACATCGAATTAACGTTGCCATCGCTGTGAATATGAGCCTGGTTTTCACTTTGATCCACAGGCTTTCCTGTAGCGGTTTCTGTTGCGGGCGTCGAGCCAGATTCAATTTCGGTGGAACGGAGTTTGTACCAGTATTGACAGTCGTAGCCCCAGTGCATTGTGTGGGTTAAGCTTATTTGAAAACACTATCTTCCAAATATACAAGTGGGGGGAAAAAAAAAAAAAAAAAAATCGAAGTGTAACAATTCCCTATGTTACATAACGGAGGGCTGACGAATAAACAAGTTGCCTTTGTGCAATTCTTCCAGTTATTAGGCAGTTTTGCATGAACAAGACTGAGAATCTACAGCCGTGCTAGCAGCTCTGGCACAGCAGTGGAGATGTGCGCCACACACACACACACACACACACACACAGACACTAATGCCTGGATGTTGTGAACCAGCACGGGGGGAAAGTGGCAGAGTAGACATCTGGTGAAAGCAGCGTGGTTTGGCGTTATTTTGTTTAAGAATATGACAGTAAGGTTTTGTATGTGGACGCAGTCAGAATAAACTGGCATATAAACTCGACCGGAGCAGTGTGTTAACGCACGCAATATTTTTTCGCACGATGTTTAACTTTATCGATTTAAATTGTGCCTAATTTTGACTGTTTTCTGAGTGTTCTCTTACTCCTGGGACCAGCCAACTAGTCTAGATTTAAGTTTAGTTTTTCTGTATTAAACCAGACCACGCTCTTTCCCCGACCTTCAACCAGGAGTCTAAACAAAAACCATTTAAAAAAAAAGTTGAATAATGCTGTCGTCACTTCAAGTGGATTCGGTGTTTCTCTCTGATTCACAGCATCATCATTATTGTAGTGAATCCTTATCCTGTTGGTTAGACCCAAATAAGTTTTGTGACGACATCACTTTGGCTTCTTCGATACTAGAGGATGAACCAAAAATAATCCATAGATTAGTCAGTAGTGAGACTAACAGCTATTTGCAGCCCTACATGGGGAGTATCAGTGCTACCGTGTATGAGCATTCACTGTCGATGTGGATACAGTGTTGACAATGGGGTTTTTTTCCCAGAGGCAAGAACTGATTTTACTTAAATATTCTTTGGTCAAAGTGTTCAACTGGCTGGATACAAGAGCATACGGACCGGACACTGTTAAAATGCAGCAACAGAAAAACATGCATCGGGTTGGGGTTAAATGTAGACGCGCGGCCAACAAGTTTCCTATGAGGACGTTTAAGGCAAAGTCCGAGTGGTGGACACCTGCGGCATGGGCCTCCACCCACGCACGACGCAGTCGTTCTCTGGGCTAATGGGGAACAAATGGGCCACCTGGCTTTGACCGGTGATTTGAGCACAACCCTCGGGGGCCGGTCGTTGATTCCTTCGAGTTTTTCAGTAAATTCGAGCTGTAATTCGAGAGATGAAATTTGAGTGACCGGGTGGTTCCAGTTACAAATCCCCAATTTACCTGAACTAAATTATTTTGTAACGTTTTCTTTGTCTTTCTTTCAGGAGAGTGAGGTGGTTGATGTCACCAGAGATCAACAGGCCTCGAAACCGAACAGGTAACTTCCTTCAAAATTCCTTTGACCTTAATTCTGAAATCCTGTTTTAAAAAAAGCTTCTTTTCATCTCCAAAAATGATCGTCCTCTTTTTTTTTTTTCCTCACTAAATATTTTTTAGTAACTACCTTCACTTTCTCTCTCTGTCATTCTGCATTTCTATCCATTGTTATCTCCACTGATTATTCAGGCTTTTCCCCCTCCTCCGCTGTCATTAGAAACCCTCGTGGGTTCCCAAGTATGCCACCGGGTGTTTTATTTTGGTGGCTGGTGTGTGTGTGTGTGTGTGTGGTGGGGCAGTGGGTGGGTTAATTGGAGGCTGCAGGCCGTTTCTATAAACTGAATTATTGCTGAGATTCTGCTGCCCCTCGTACGCTCTTCTCACACACCAGCCAGTTGCCGACACCCCACACACACACACACACCCCTCTCTGTCTCGTATTATATTGCCTTATTGCAGTAATAACTTCAATACACGAACATCACAACATTATATTTTTGTATTAGCGCGGTGGATAAATGTCTTTACTGTTGCAGACTTAGACGTAAGAGCCTAACTTTGAGAAATAAACACGAGTTTCGGGAAAAAAGGAGGAAAGCGCAGTGGGGCCCCTTTTTGTTTCCTAACTTATGAGGACCGTCATCAACTCTAACCTCCACCCAAACGCTTTAACGCCAAAAACCTAAGTCCTAACCCTCAAACAGCCCTCTGAAGGAGTATGGACCGCACAAGATGTCCTCACTTTAAAAAAAACCAAAACAAAACATGTCCTCGTTTCAAGGTCTAAAGCTCATCTTGACTCTGGGTTGCGTCCAGCATTGTCCTGGGTCTCTTATTTCAAATTTGACCCCACAGGGCCTGAGAACAGGGTGTTAATAGCAACAGATATTCCGACAAATTTTATTTGTGGCTGCAACAGATTAGATAAGGTGTCTCTTATCGCTGGAGCTTTGCCTTTTGGCTTCTGAGTGTTTCCTCAGTTAGTTATTATTATTGTTTTTTTTTATGGCTTCTTTACACATTTCCCCAAATTTCAACCTGACATATTTGATATCTTTGGAGTTTGTACTGACTGACCCACTGGTGGTTCGGTCGCGTTTAAGGGACGTCACAACAGCGTTGCCTTTCGACCAGGGGGGCAGTCGAATGGAACTTCTCCCAGATGAGACCAGCCCCAGTCGGCCTCACTGCACAGGGGCTGCAGTGTTTTTGCACGTAAGTTGTTGCAGTCACTCCTAGAGGAGGTGCTTCTTTTCCCCCTTCTGGGGATTTTTGGGAGGAGGTCGCTGGCACGCTTCTGCATCAGCAGCCCTTCTTTACATTATTATGTTCTCTCAATGTGGAGGGACATTAAACAGCTGTAATTCTGAAACGGACACGTCCATTTTTAAATCGTGTCCTTTTTTTTTTTTTTTTTTTTTGGGGCGCATGAAGACTTCTACCACAGGCAAAGGAAGATGGAGCATCCGCACAGAGAGAACCTAATACCCCGTCTCCGTTGCTGCCCGCAGCCTGGCTGCAGGGGTTATCCGGGCCATGTCAGGCTTCTTCTAGTAAACACTAAATATCAACACTGAACATCTCAAACACAGTTTATATGAAAATTGACAGGTTTAATTCGATGGGTGAAATAATTCACTGGCAGTTTCAGTCCAGGCGCGTTGCTGCGGGCCTTCAGAAAAAACCCATACTGGTCTCAAGTGAAACCTTCCAGTGTGACTGGTTGATTTGAATGGTCGTCTGATCTGAATGACTGGTTTCTATGATCTGCTTCTGTCTGCTCACAGTCTGCCAACTCACATTAAAGTGTGTCATTACAGCGTGCGTGCTTGTGTGTGTGTGTGTGTGTGTGTGTGTGTGTGTGTGTGTCTTTCCTCCACTTCCCCTTCTGTCTCCCATCCATCACTGTTTCTCTCTCGCCTCCATGTTCTCAATCTCTCTTCCCTCTCTGTTGTGCGAAATATATATTTTTTAAATCGCTCTTGTTCCTGTAAACTGCTTCATTTTCTCAGCCTTCCATGGGAGCTTGTAGCGTGTCACACTGTCAAATCTTATGAAAGCAAATGCAAGGGTGTGTGTGTGTGTGTGTGTGTGTGTGTGTGTGTGTGTGTGTGTGTGTGTGTGTGTGTGTGTGTGTGTGTGTGTGTGTGTGTGTGTGTGTCGGGTGAGTTTTATATCTCTCTCTCGGAGTCCAATCACTCATCCCTGTCCGATATTTGAAGTGTACTACATAAAGCCGATGGGTTCTGTTCAGTTAACTTTTTTTCTTTTTATCCAGCCGACTTTGATTTTGATTGTCAGAAGCTCTTACGTAAATAGTTCCAACCGTGGCCACATGAGCTCAGTCGTGTTCCCTCGCTAACATTCATCCCCCCAACCTCAACTGTGATCATAACTCTCCGCCGGAAATCTGAAATGTAATTATAAAACTAAACCCAAAACCTAAATATAAACTAGCAGGGCTGTAGACTTGAGATTTGACACTCTGGTGGACTCGATATTTGACTTATTACTTGGCTTATTTGAGTTGTGACTTGAGACTTCTCTTGGGGCTTGTTTTGACAAGACTTGATATTTCATTGTCTCGACTAACTCGTCTGCACTTGACCTGAGATTTGATTGATGAGACTTGTCTTAGTGGACTTGAACCTTGTCTATCTTTGACAAGACGTATTTGATATTTGACTTGGACTTGGACTCGACTAACTTCAGGCTTACTTTAGCAAGGCTTGGGATTTGATTTGAGACTTGTTTTGACAAGACATGGAGGTGGACTTTACACTTGTTTCTAACAAGACTTGAGACAACTTGGATTTGTCCAGTCTGGTTTCCTTGGACGAGACTTGGGGCTTGACATGAGAAAAGACTTCAGATTAGATTTGGACTTCCCTCCACTGATTTGGGGCTTAACTTGAGTTTTTTTTGTTTTGTTTTTGGACAGGACCTTGACTCGAGACTAGTCTTTAAAAGACTTGAGACATTGTCCCTGTTGACGTGAGACTCTATTCGACAAAACTTGATTGTTGACTTGGACTCGGCTCAGTGCCTCAGTTTTTGCTTCTAAAACTTAAAAGGATTTCCACAAAAAAAAAAAAAAAAAAAAACCCAGACATATGCTGTAAGTAAAAATTCACAGTGAGTCTTTTCTAATCAACCCCCTGCCGCGTTGTTTCCTGGGGCCGGCTGCCACAGAAGAAGCCCAACAGATGGTTCCAGCAGGGGGAGCGTGAGGCTGGATGAGGCCGCCGGGGGCCCTCGGGGTGCATCGCGGGGCCCCCGGTGCAGCAGCTACCAAAGCAACGCATGCGTGAGGAAATGAAATGTACTCCCCCCTGGGAAACTGTCGGAAACCAGTGAATGTGTCACAGAGAAGAAGAAGCAGAATATAGTTATTGTGTAAACGCACGTGAGACAGGTTGGGCGCGTTACGTTGAGTGTGTGTGGACGCAGAGTGCGTGAAAGTGAAGTGGGTTACAGCGTTAGCTGTGTGTATGCAGCGACATTACTTCTGGCATTTGTGAAGGCAAAGAGAGAACTCTGCAGTAGCAATGTGACACAGACAGTACTGAACACAAAACATATGTCACTGTGAAAAGGAATTCATAAACTTACTGTATGAGACACAGTGCAAACATGTGCAATGAGAGTTCCCATGACAACCTTCTTGACCCGTTTTTTTTTTTTTTTTTTCTTGTCTGAAATCTAGTCACACTTAAATCATTTTTCAGTGTTTAGTCAGACGTCGGCTTCCCTCTTCAAGGGGTTGAGTTTGAGTGCCTCGGTCTCTGAATACTTCCCGATTTTCAAATAGCGCACCCGAAGAGTTCCTCTTCACTGTCACGAACAAAACTCTCAGGATGATAAGAACAGTTGACGGGCGGTTTGTTCTCGGCCCGAATGTGGATGAGTTTCGGTGGAATATTTTTTTGGAATAAACATTTTTATCTACGAGCAGGTTAAATCCTAAAATATTGCTGTCAACTTTTCTAAAGTCAGGTAGGTTTAAGGGTAGAGGCAGACCAGTATTGATTTGTCTTGAGGACGATACATGTAACACTATTTAGGAGCTAAAAGTATCTGATATCTGATAAATGCATGATGTAAAGGATTTTGAGAAGGATAAGTTAAATTGGGTTGTTAAAGAACTGAAACCCAGATGTGCACTGAGGGACATTTAGGCCAAACAAAGTCCTATTGTTTCAGGAAGGACGTCAGTCAAAGTAACTGCGCCTGCGATCCGATTTCATGCTGGACACGGTGCAAGCGGTTTTTTCCGTGCCACAGCAGGACTCAGTAAAGTTTGAGATCATGCTGAGGAGTTTGAAGTGTGCTGCTCTTCATCTCCGCGTGGTTGCTTCTTGTTTCATCACTCCCTGACAGATTTAAAAATGATCCTCCTCTTTAGTTACTTTGCTTGGTTAGCTTTCAGCAGATTCCGACCAGAAAAACATCAATACTGACCTTCTCAAAGCCATATCTGTCAAACTGCAGTGAAGGATTCATGTCAGCTTAGGTTCAGTAAACAGTTTTTTTTGTGTGGAACAAATATACAAGACGTAGGGAGACCGGGGAGCGGTTTCCCACAGGTCGAGAACTCACATGTGGCGTGGGTGGCGCGGCAGGTGACTGATGTGCATGCAGAGACTCGTGCAGTTCAGAGGGCGAGGTTGTGACCCAGGTTATTTCCTGTAGCCGAAATTTACAGTCGTTCCCTAAATGCCTCCCGTGCGGGACGCTGGTAGACGCTAGCTTGGGCGGCCGGGCGCAGAGAAGCCTCCTGTCCCCACTCGGTTATCGAAGCGCCCGCAACTCAGACAGATGTGTCGGCCAAGAAATTAGTATGAAGAGAGTGAAATAAGGCGTCAGGTGGAAACTGAGTGATTTACTCTACCAGGGCAGGCTGCCCAGGTAGAGCCTGTGTATGGGGAAACGCTGGAGGGAGCTTGCATCAAGTCGTCTCTTTTTCACATTTCTATTAATCTGCTTCAACACTTCATCACTTACCTCAACATGTCTGCTATTTTGGCTGGAGTTTTACACATGACACAAGTTGTGTGTGTGTGTGTGTGTGTGTGTGTGTGTGTGTGTGTGTGTGTGTGTGTTTGTGCGTGCGCGCGGCTAGCTGGCTGGCTGGCTGTTGTGTTTGGGTTTGGTCCCAGAATTGTATCACTGCATGAAATTTGAGTTTTGTTGGTCTGACGGGGCTCCATTTTTGTCTTTCAATGCAGGCAGACATGCACGCGGAAACACACACACACACACACACATACACACACACACACACACACACAAACACACACAGATGGCAAACATCTCCTCAGACCTGCCAAAACTCATCTTTTTCATTATATCCCCTTAACCAGCTCATTAACTTATCGCCACAATTGGTATAGGAAGGAATGAAAAAAGAAAAAAAAGTCATGGACACCAGAATAATGAGAAATGGATTGTGGAGGAACATTGCAAAAAAAAAAAAATCCAAAAATGATGCAATGACCTGGAAAAAATTTAAAGCTGATGAAAGAAAGTTGGATGAAATCTGCACAAAGGGGGAGAAAATAGCAGAAAAGAACAAGAATGGAAAGAGGGAAAGAAAGGACTCAACTTAGTGAGAGGGACGGGGAAAGAGACTTAGAAAGCAGAGTTGATGACTCGGAGCAGACTTTTATCAGCTGCCAACTGGTGCTGTGGTGTGTTTATGTGTGTGTGGTGTGATTGAATAGTTTCAGGATCATTGCCTGTACTTTAGTGTGTTCTGTGTGTGTGTGTGTGTGTGTGTGTGTGTTTGGAGGGCGTGGGTGAATGGATGCTTGTGTGTGGTTTTCAGTATTTACTCTTCTCTGTTAGCCAGCAGAGTGTGGCTTCTGTCTCCTCACCATGGTGGAGGGCTTTATACTCTTTTCTTTAAGCTGCTCCAAGTTGCTCTGGATTGGCCCGAAGAAGAAGAAGAAGAAGAAAGGTCGCCCTGCTGTTTGTTTCGCTTTTGCTCCCAACTTCTATAGCAGCATGTCAATTCTTGAGTTCACTATTTACAGTTGCTTACAGCAGAGGGACAGAGGGACAGAGGGAAAACACTGTTGTCCAACATGTTTGTAGTCTCTTACAGTCTTCCTGGTGTTCGCTGGAAAATATCTGTGTGTTTACAATCCCACAAGAAGCCGTTACCGCGGGTAATACTGCAGTCCAAGAAAAAAAGTGGTCCTAGACAGTGTTGATGCCAAGGGGCCTCAGTACACTTCAGACAAAGTGCCTGTCCGCTTGTCTAACAGTGTCTCAAACAAAGACTACCATGAGATCCGTTAACTATCGCACGAATACCATTTTTCCGCTGCATATGTTCAGTGATTTTTTTTCTTTTTCTTTCCCACTGAGTTAGCGTCGCACGAAGAGCAGAAACGATCCCCCATCACAACAGGTTTCTTCTTACTCCAAAGGGAACTTAAAAACATGGGGGTCCTCACTTCCTGTGTGACGGAGGACTTTTCCGTTTCTCTGGGCTCTCTGGCAGTGGCTGCTTGATCCGCCGTGAGTTGTAGATACTGGCAAAGTGGAGATGTGTTTACTGTCCTTGGCGGTGTCCTTCGCTGTTACTCGGCTCATATTTGACCCTTGGAGGATTCATCAATCCGTCGACCCTTTTCCGTAATGAGAAGCTAAGGAAGATAAGTTATGAGCCCGTAATTAGCTACGTTATTAATTATCATTGCTCCTGTGCCATCTGACAGTAATAAAGTCAAGCGCTGTGCGGACGGAGCGCTCGCTTGCCGCTGTTAGTCTTTCACTTGTAGTTTCTCCTGCCTTTAATTTAACCTTAGCAAAGTAGCTGTATCTTTTCTTCTTCCTCATTTTCTCCTTTTTGTTTTCCTCCCCAAGCTCCGGCCCGTGGTCGGCGCCCGTGCGCCCCGAGGTGTCGATATTTGGATATCATTGAATTTGCCGTCGACTTGTGCATGCGGCCCGCGGCATGGCTTTGTTGTTGCTCGGCGAGAGTCGACCGATTCGGTCCTTTGATTCCTTTTTTGATCGCAGAAGTAGCTGAATCAGGAATACCTGCAGCTCGTTTTTATTATACATGAACTTTGAAATACTGCACACCGGGAGAGAAGAAGTGAAAAGTGAAGAGCAGGGAGGGAGGGAGGAGGGAAAGTACTGAGGCAGACTTTCTAAGCTGTCTGCTACATTTAAGCTTTTATGGACAACAGCGGGGACCCTCCCTGCCTCTGATGGCTTTAACAGCTTACTTCACTGCTCTCCACAGTCTCTTTCTCTATTATTCTCTTCGTTTCTTAGTTCTAAAATGGACTCTGTGTGTGTGCTTGCGTGTGTGTCCGCTCCATAGCAACAGGTTCATGTTTAATGTCTTCCACATATGATAGGCATCCCTCCGGAGCTCTGCCGACTCATAGTGAATCAGTAAATGATGAGTGTCCTCTTTCCTGCACACGCAAAACACGTGTGTCTTCGGTCGTCAGGATCATGACGTACTTTTAAACAAACGTTAAGTGTCTTAAAAATTGAACATGCTGGTTTAACAGACAGGGAATTAACTTTTGTGGGGTGGGGGTGGGGGCTCCTCCCTCTTTAAAAGCAAATTATTCGTTGAGATTTTGCTAATAAACCTGAAGATTCGTTCCTAGTGTTGGAAATAGCGGTTTGCCAAAATACTTCTAGCACAAAGGCTTCACTTACTGGAAATCTCCTGGAGCTTTCAGTCGCAAACCCGAGTTCACGACCGACCTGCTTTGGCGAAGCGTATGTAAGTTGGTCCTGCGTCTGCCTCTGACTCCTGCGTAGACGTTCAGACTTATTAAGTTATTCATATTCAGCTTCCTGGAAAAAAGCTTTCCGGAGTCTGCATCGGGTGATGTAGCAGCGTGGCGTCGGTCTCCGGGGTTGGAAGGAGCTGCGCATTTTGTCTGAATTTAGTTTTTCCTCTTCCCAAACACACTGGAGCAAAAAGTGAAAGATTCACCTCCAGCAGGTTTTTATTTCTTCAGTCCCAGTTGTCACATTTTTTTTTTTTTTTTTTTTCATCCGGATGCAGTGCAAATTCTAATAAAATTTCCAGAAAATCGGAAAAAGTAAAATGCAAATGAATGTGCGTTTCCATCCACTACTCTTATGTAAATAGTGGTAGCTGGTTTATTGAGATAAGCAGCTGGTGGAGTTAATTCTCCAGTCAGGTGTCACCGCTGAAGAAGAGGGCTCAGAGGGGTGACGTAATTAAGAGAGCGTCAGTCAAACCGCAAACGCTGGCAAATGGTATAGATTCACCAAGTCTGTTTCCATCGCTTCCATTCCTTTGTCAGATTTTGATTCATCAGTACAACAACCTTTTTTTTTTTTTCCAATTCAGCCAAGCAGAAGAACTTTTCTGTGATATTAAGACTCTTTTATGTTTTGAATCCGAGGCATTTCCGTGTTTTTATGCGCAAATTGAAAATGAGCATAAAACGGATGGATGTATGGATGGATGGCTGTAGTGGACTGACCGCTTAAGTTTGATGTGTTTTGATAAAATACCACTGTGTGTGTATATGGGACGCTGAAAAGTCTGTTGTTTACCCACCGCCTGCGGTTTAACCACAGTCCTCTCCGTTTGTGTTAGCACCTCTCTTTTGTTGTTGGGTTAACTGCTCAAACTTGACCTTGGAAATAAAAATTGACAGATACATTTTTTTTATCTGTGTCTGCTAAGACGTTGAGCTTCAATGTTCCCTGTTCACATTGGAAATTAAAGTTTGACCAAAAAAAAAAAAAAAAAAAAACTGCAAGCACAAACTCCACTTTCAGTTATGAGTTCTGAACTAAACCCTTTCAATGACAAGAGAGAAAAGCTTCATCCTCTAATGAAGGCCACACATGTCACTGAAAGGTTCAGAAAATTTCCAGTAACCTTGTACTCTGAATTTTTTTTTTTTTTCTTTGTCCTGGGGGGTTGGAGTGTTCAGACAGAAACGTGGCTGTGCCGTCTCTGCCCCCTTCAGAAAGGCGGAAATCTCGCCAGTCATTGAGGCAACCGAGCATAAGCAACACTCTAAAGCCTCCGCCTATAAATAATGATCATCTTGTTTCCCAGGAAGAAGAGAGAGGCTTGATTTCACTCTGCCCCTCCGAACCAATCTTCGTCCCTTCAGGACTCATCAGATCTCCTCTCCCCTGGGGGTCGGCCCTGGTGATTTTAGTGATCCTCTGACTTTTCCTCCAGTTTCACCCCGAGGTTAAAATTTTTGTGTTTTTTTTTTTTTTTGTCAAATGTCTCAACAACCATTTGGATGGACCGCCATGAAACACAGGGCGAATTCTCATTACTTCTAATGAATTTTCCTCTAGCGCCATCCGGAGGCCAAAGTTCAAGTTTGTCCAATACTTCGGTTTAAACTAATGACATTCCCATCAGCCCCAGCTGTGCTGACTAGCAAAGGTTAGCATGCTAACGCACCAAAACTAAGATAGCGACAATGGTGAACATCAAACCTGTTAAACATCAGCATGTTAGCACGCTGACATTAACGTTTAGCTTACAACATGGCTGTAGAGTCTTGTTTAGTCCCTCTTTAAAATAAGAATTCAAACATTTGCTCTTTTCAGCTTCTCAAATACGATGATTTGTTGCTTTTCTCTGTTTTATATCATTATAAAGTGAATATATTGAGTGTTGAACTGTTGTTCGGACAAAATAAACAAATTAATGATGTTGCCTTTGGGTTTTGAGAAACTTCTAATGGGCACTTTTTTGCCATTTTATAGACTAAACAAGTAATAAGTTGACGGGAAAAGCATTGACAGATTGATTGATGATGATAAACAAATGGTAGTTGTAGCCCCAGGTGATTCTTTTGCTTGTACATTATATAAGCTGTATGGTGGTGTTCATACCTTCACTTACACACACACACACACACACACACACACACACACACACACACACACACACACACACACACACTGTGGGATAAGTGCTCGGTTTGATCTGCATGGAGGAGTGTGTCTTGGGAATTGTGAGGAGTTTAAAGTTTATACAGCGCATTTAAAATTAATGAACTAGGATGTCACAGTACAGAGATAGTGTAGGATAACACGCGACACACACACACACACACACACACACACACACACATCTGTCTGTCAGCACCGTATTTGTCCTTTCAGAATACTTTCTAACTCCTGGTGTGTGTGGGTGTGTGTTCAGGATTTCAAGTCATGTATATAGTGTGTATGACTAGGCTGTGGCCCATGACAAATGAGTGTCTCGCTCTTCTTCTTCAGGAAGCGTGAATGCCGCCTGTGTGTGTGTGTGTGTGTGTGTGTCTGTGTGTCTGTGTGTCTGTGTGTCTGTGTGTGCGCGTGTGTGTGCCCCCCCCATTCACATATTCCTCTAAAGCATCTGGGAGGATTTAATAGGAGAATAAAATTATTCTCTAAAGATTATCTTCCCTTAGAGCTACGTTGCTCTGTGTGTGTCTGCATGTGTGTGCGTCTGCACGTGAACAAGAGTGTACTTCCTCTATTCAACTATTCAAACATTTTCCAAAAGCTTCAGGAAGGATTGAGCAAGATAATGAAACTACTTTCTAAAGATTTTTTTTTCCCACCATACTATCTCTCTTCCTCACCCCCATGTTTGCTACAGGCTGGATTTTTAATCTCCTGGATCATTTTGATCTCCTGAATCATTCACTGTCATCATTTTGAATTAAACCATTTCGCTGTCTTCGGCTGTGACTGCATTCCTTGTCAGGGCTTGGTCTTTTTTTTTTTTTTTTTTTTTTTCTGGCATTGTGCAACTAGAAACGATTATTTTCCAACGAAAAGTGCTTTTGCCCGCTTTTCCCCTTCATGTTTTGTTCATTCGGCTTTTTGCAGGTCCTGAGAAAGTCTTTAAATGTCTTTGACAGCTAACTCAAAGCTGCTAAAGCTCTTCGACAGTTAAATTAAAGTTGTTTAAGTTTGTAAATTAAGTTTCAGTCTTGGGATGCTGTTTCCTATGTAAAATCTTGTTTTATATAACAATGGTTCCAACCTTTTCGGCCTGTTACCCCTTTAAAAGTCCCATGAACGGATATCCCTACTTCCTTGATGTGATGTAATTCCTATTGAAAATGTTTTTTGAGGTGGGATATTAGACAGTGAAGAATTAACCTTAAGTGTAAATGTTACTGAGTATGAGTTAAAGAGAAAAAGACATACATTGGGCAAAAAGGTTAGTGTGGTTCCAGACCCCTGAGTAACCAGTTCTCCTGGTGTGCTGTTCTTGACGTCTGTTCCCTGGGCTGTGACAGCAACTGAATCAATCAGAGCTTTAAAGGTAGGATTGAGAATGGGGACATCATCTTGCTGCACCGCAGCCGGAGTAATGGGGACAGCAAATTGGCCACGAAAAGCCAGGTCATTTTATGTTGACTTACCGAAATAACAACTCCCAACGTATCAGTATTATTATTTTTTTTTCTTCAATAACAACCCTTCAAGAATAGAAAACGGCTGAATTAAAACCACACTTCACACTGATTATACAGCTACAAAACGGCAGGAGTGTTCAAATATTTGTGATGACTTTATGTGACGTCCAGCATGAAGTCAGCACCAAAGATTGACTGTCTTCTAGGGCGTTCAATTTTATTGGATCTTAAAAAACAAAGCTTCGTCTACTTGCAAATCCTCACCAGCACCTCTTTATGGGTTTGTGACCAGATCCCATGTTTTTTCCCAAGACCATAAAGGAACACAAATCAAGGAACAACAAGGTTTGGGGCTACAACTAAGTTATTTTTTTTTTATTAATCATTTGGCCTGTAAAATGTTCGACCAACAATCGAAAACCCAAAAAATAATCATTTCACTGCCCCATAAGA
This sequence comes from Xiphias gladius, assembly GCF_016859285.1. Classification (NCBI taxonomy): domain Eukaryota; kingdom Metazoa; phylum Chordata; class Actinopteri; order Istiophoriformes; family Xiphiidae; genus Xiphias; species Xiphias gladius. Next base: position 2,869,220 of record NC_053401.1, on the reverse strand, counting down.
TAAAGAAAAGCATCAAATTGTCACATTTTGGAAAAAAATTAAACTCAAGAATTTGCAGGATTTTCGCTGGAAGAATGACTTGATTAATCCTTTATCCAATATACTTGCCCATTAATTTTCTGGTGATCATCCAATCGAGTGGTCGACTAATCATTTCGGCCTCAATGAGATGGCACCCCAGTCGTTCCAACGAAAGTTACTCACAAGGCCCGACTCACAAAACTTTTTTTTTATTAGGCTTCTGCGTTTTTGAGCCGGTAGAGCAAGCTCACCGGGGACCCTCTTCGGCTGAGGCGGCCGGCGTACAGGCTTCGCAGGAATGGAACCAAAGTGAATTTCTGATACAGCCCTTCGAGAGTTCTCCAATTTTACCAGACCAAATGGATGAAATACAAAGAGCGAGATCAAAGGGCCGCGATGCCGAAATGGCACAGCGCAGGACTTGTACGTTCTTTACCGGATCGTGTTCTGACCTGTTCGCGGTAAAAGATTAACCAGGTGAAAAGAAGATGAGACATTTTTTACATTATTTTGTATAAAGTCCAAATCATTTATATATAAACTAACTAAACTTATTTAGATGAAACCTGAACTCTCTCCCCAGTCTGCTTTTTAAGTACTTTTTTGTCTTTTTATGTCGTCTAAGCCTTATAACAAGCCGACTACCAAAAGCGGCACTTGCTTCTCCTCCACCGGGAGAAAAATCTCAGTGTGAGATGTCAGTTTGCTACCAGAGCTCTGGGGCCTGGAGGTGACTGCTTGGCCGTGTAGAAAACCTACCACCAGCAGCATCCACAACGCAGGCAGCGGAATCAGGAGAAAATGTGATGTAAATAGTTTTAGCCGCCTGAGACGCTTTGCTGCCTTTAAAATCGTGTCGTGATTGGATTGAGAAAAGGAACGCTACCAGACTCTTATCACCAACGAGTAGATGACTCTGTGTGTGTCCGTGTGGGTGTGGGTCCTGAAGCCGTCTGATAGCTATGCTCTGATGCGTTTTTGTCTGCCGCCAAATAACCGTCCACTCCCCCCCCCCCGAAATAGATTGCAGAGTAAAGTAGGTGGACTTCATTCTCCGTCTCCCCGACGACTCGCTGTTCAAAGACTTTCTCTCAGGCTCCTCTGATATGTAAACCAAACCTCGGCGAGAAGGAAGAGGAGCCTTTGTTCTTGTCACAGCACTTCTGCGTGAATCGCAGCTGATCAGCGGTTTCATCTCTCCGGGCAGGACCTCCATTAAAGATGAACAGTGTGTCACTGGTTGCATAAGAGGCCCGAGCTGCTTTTTAAAATTTGAGTTTCCTTTGACGGATCATTGCCGAGTTCACGGCTCAGGGTGGAAGCGGAACTTTTGCTTTTTCTCTTCCCTCTGGCTACAGGTGGTTGCGAGTCCCGTAATGTGTCGGCCAGTCTCGGCAGCTTAGAAACAAACACCACTGATCCTATGTTGGTGAAACTTGGCGGAATTGATGCATCTGACCGCATTTCCCCAAATCTCACTTGGTGGTCTATTAAGTAATATGCAGTGTAGAGGCCCAAACTTGGTTATCGAGACCCAGTTGCGAATCGGAACCGTTCGGAGTCTGTAAAAACCGGGAAAATGGTTCGCTCATCGACTCCTGAAAGCAAAGCCTGGATCCACTACACCGCCCTCTACCTTTTGACGGCAACACCTCGGTGTTTACGGCGTGGTAGACCAAAGCTAGTGCTTCCAAGTGTGGCTTCAGCTTTAAAACCACCACTAAGCCTCAAGGCAGGGTGTAAAAGGCGCTCTGTAACTTGGTGTGTCATGTTAGAGGCCACTTTTTCTTTTACCACTTCCTCTGGTATTTAGAGCGGATCTTTAAAGGGTCGTTCGGGTTTACGGCCACTTGCGGCTTATTTTTGGTAGTTTTGGCCATCATTTCTGTCACTGTTAACAATGTTCACCTAACCAGCAGCCAGGGCCTCACGGAAACTAAAACTTGAGTCGCAATAAAGTGCAGTGTTCGAGGCTGAAAAGTTAGTTGAGGCTACGGGAAGCGGCAGCTTCTTCACAATAAAAGCCTTACAATGACTGGATGGTGGAAAGCTTTAATTGTGAAGCAGCATCAGGAAGAGTAGTTTGTTTTACCAGAGAGTTTGTTACTCAAAGTGATCGTTGCCTGATGGAGTTTGGACAAGAAATGCTGGATTATGTTGGGGCGGACAGGGGAAAAAAAAATTCAGACTTTCTTATCAGTTATGATTTTCTGTGGCAGCTCAGTTGTCTCCTGGAAAACAGCTGGGGGTTTGATTTAACATTTTCTTTTCTCGCATGGCGACCAGAAATCAATAAGGCCCAACAAATAAGCAGGATTTGTAAATGATGAATAAAGAAGCGCCTTCTGCCGCTTGAATGCTAAATAGTAGCAGTGATATTTGGTGGAGTAATTTTGTATTTTTCTTTTTTTCTGTCTGTTCCACTGTCGTCCTCCTCACCTTACTCTCATTCATTCTCCCTTCGTCCTCTCTCTTCCCCCTCCAGAATCTGTCTCTCTCGCCTGTGTCCCCTCCTCCGGACAGGCCGGGATCATGAGGATTACAAGGGTTTTGTGTTTCAGTGGGGAGAAAGATGAGGAGGAAGACGAGAGATAAAGAGGGCAGTTGAAAAGCGAGGGGTGGGGGGGGGTAAAGGGGCGGGGTGGGTGGGGAGGTGGGAGGAGGGCAGGAGCATGTTTGTACAGCTACAGAAATAAAGGGGAGAAAAGGGGGGAGGAGGGGGGGGGACTTCAGGGACTCTTGTTCCTCTTTCAGCACCCTGGGGTTTTTCTTACTTTTATTCTTTTTTTCTGCTTCACTCTTTCTTTCACCCCTTTTCCTTTGCACCCATAATGCTCTGGGTGCAGTCTGTTTACGCACGCACACACACACACACACACACACACACACACACACACACACACACACACACACAGAGCATTGAGAGTACCTCATTACGGCCGTCAAGTGTGTTCTCGGACTCACTATTCAGACCACAGATTGGAAATACAACACCAGACACACCCCTCACTGTGAGAGTCAATACACAAACACACACACACACACACACACACTCCCTCTCAGTCTCCCCAGGTGAATTAGAATTCCCTTTTTCCTCCACAATGAATTGCATTTCTGTTGGCGGAGCCTCGATGCTGGTTCCCTTTACATAAACTATCGGTCGGAGGAAATGATGATGGAGGGCTGATCTGAATGCAGCATTTAGACTGACTGACAGAGGAGGAAAACAAAACAAGGTTGAAGAAGCAGATTAGAGTTGTGATTGGATTTTGAAAAATGGCGTGCAAGATAAAATGTAGGCCGTAATCGCGGCATAACGGTGGTAATGGTTAAGATAACATTTGCGGATAAAGGTTCGTCCTTACCACGGATGAATAGAGCTGTTGGAGCTCACACATAGTCGGTTTATTAAGATTTCAACTGTTCGAAGATGTGAATTGAGGCGTCCAGTAGCTTAACACGACACACAAGTAAATACACACAATAAAAGTTAGCCTGTATGTACAAGGTCCCGTACGTGTGAGATTGCTGATGCAGTAGATAAAAAGTTCCACAGTGCAAAAATGAGGCAATGGCGGCAAATAGCATGACTTGAAATGCAAAAAAAGCAGGGCTAATATATCGCCAGTGAAATACAGCAAAACCAGAGAGAGCAGAGCATCAGGCCTAGTACTCAACAACCCCCACACCCCCACCCACCACACACACACCCCGCTGGGACAAGCTGAAGAGAGTAATAGCTCTGGGGACAAAGGACCCTCCTGAGTCTGTCCATTGAGCAGCCCGGTGACAGCAACCTGCCGCTGAACATGCTCCCCTGCTTCATCGTGGTGGTGTGCAGTGGGTGACATGTCATTGTCCAATGACAGACAGCACAGGCTCCCTCTCTCTGCCGCCGTCACCAGAGAGCCCGGCTCCGGGCCGACGGCAGAGCCAGCTCGCCTGACCGGCTTGTCCAGCCTGCTTAACGTAGATTTATTAATACTGAATGAAGAGGTTGTTGGTTTCCAGAGGATCCCCGAAGATTTCTACCAGCCCAGACACTGTTTGTCTGCAATGCGCGAATAAGATAAGGGCGGCAGCCAGAGTCAGATTTCATTGCTTTTCTTTTCAATAATCACCATTAAGATCCATCAGCTATTAAATGGGCCCTGGTCGTGGAGATGCTTCATGAGACAGGACCATTGTTTTGGTTAACCAATGGCCACAATGGCTCCAATAGGTTGTTTACTCATGGAGCTTGTGTGATTGGTTCTGCCCTTTTTAAAATAACCACACAGCACTAGATGCCAGTGACACTGCTGGAGCTCAGTTATTGTAGCGAACATGTCAGCAAAGAGTTACCCGCTTACACTTCCAGCAAACTATGGCATCCCACTGGAGTCGTGTTTGTGTCCACCTGATGAATTTAAGTCCCAATATTTACCCTCCTCTTTAGCTCTGGTGTGGTCCCCGCGTGCTCTCGAGGAAAAATATCTTAATCTTCAGCTGCTAAATGCTCCACTTAATTCACCAGCCAGTCTCTAGCTTAGTCCGGCTGCAGTTTATGGCTGAGCAGGCGGTTGCACCGCGGGTTGAAAAACGGCTCCACGCCGCGGCCGAGAACGTACAGTGAGAGCCAAAGCGAAAGACGCCAAAATACTCAGTAAAGATGAGGGGAACTGCAGAGTCAAATGATGATTCTCTGAGAGTTCATCACTACGAACGACCCCTTTCACATTACGCATAGAAACTTGATCGGTACGAACATATTGATTATAGAAGCTTTAAAGTCTGCTGCTGCATTAAAATCCAGACTGCCTGTAGAAAGCTGTAATTATTGACCATTTCAGGAATAATCAGCCTGTGAATTTCGAGTATGTTAAGCCCTTTTTCCGTTCTGATTTACATGCAGCTGAAGTAACCTCCTTGTAGGATGCCAGGCAAAAATGCAGCCGTTTCTCTATTTCACAGTTTATACTTACCGTGGATTTTAGAGTGCGGGATTCCTCGCAACGCAGCAAATGTTGGTGAAACACTGTGTTTTCAACATCTGATTAAATTTGCAATTAATGGTGAGTATATTTGTCATTAATTGAGATTTGAAAACACCAAACCGTCATATATGATGATTTTAAATGCTCTTACATCTTCCCAAAAAATAGAAAAAAAATGGTCCAGATAAGGATTTGAAACAATAATACTGGAAGTTGACACCAGCAGCGGAAGGAAATGCCCGTCTCCCAGATTAACATAGGTTCATTTCAGGCTGCTGAACAAACATTCTACATATTTATTTTTCGTCTGGAAGCCGTACATATATTTTCCGCTGCCCTGTGATAGATTGGGCTGATTGGGTTGGGTGCAGATCATTTCTCACAACTAATCCTTATGATGGATTTAGCCTCTCACTGTCTGGGGTAGATTAATATGTCCTGTCCGTCTGTTCCTGTTTGATTTAGCCTGCCTGGCATGCTGGCATTAAAAATAGGCACAAAGTAGAGTTGATGAGGAGAAGGGCGGACGTGTGCATGAGATTCCCAGCTCAGCATTGTACCCCTTCACACTGTAATGGGACACTGCAGATCCCAGTGAAACACAGTATACAGCTGTGAAATCTCAAAAAAATCTTATGAGCAGACTGTAGCAGTCCAGCGAGACACCAGATATCCAGTTATGTCCCAATTCATTTCAGAAATCTAACAATTAAAATAACACAGTCAGTGTGTTTTATTTTAGTCAGACGACCTCCGGGTTAAATTCATTGTGTATGTTTCAGGATGGTTTAACCAGAGTTTCACGGTACTTTCGAGTCGTATTTGTCATATTTTTGGAGGTGATTTTGGTAGGTTTGTGGTTTACGTTGTGCACAATGAGGAAAACATTCATGGTATTAATCAAAGGAAACAGAGGTCATACTTAGATCGAATGTATGTACAGTCAGTGGTTTGCAAAAAATTGAAAATGACCAGGAAGAGTCAGAAGTTCTTCCTGCTGCTTCCAAGGTCAAGACGTAACTCCCAAGCTGAATTTTTGAATTGTTTTTTTTTTACGTACACGTGGTGGTTTCCCACATCATACTTGACCCTCTTATTCATTAAACCCCGTGTGGTTTAGAGGGTTGAGTGCAGAACCTCTGTCCACCTATCCCTTAATTTAAATTCCTATTAATCACTTTATGTAGTTGCAAATATTTTATATATTTCATAATCGACCCATCTGTGATTATTTTCTCAATGAATGGATTAATCATTTAGCGTCGAGCCCACTGTGAGGTCTTCCGTTTGCTTGTTTTTGTCCAGCCAATAGTCCAAAAGCCAAAAAGATCTTAAATTTATTGTCGAAGAAAAGCAGCAAATCCTCGCATTTTGTTAGCTGAAAAAAAGTAATTGGTTATTAATTTTCTATAGATCAACTAACGAATTAATTGACTAATTGTTGCAGCTGTAATGTCATGGGTCTGTTTTTCCATTGAAACTTTTACTCAATTTCCCCGGGGAAAATGTAAAGCCAAGGTGACGAACCGCCCGGATCTCGACACATCTCGACTTGCGATGAACTTGTGTTCCGGACAGTGTCCGAAACAATGGAGTGGGATGGGAACGCCTCTGCTCTTTTTTTCCTAATGGCTAATGTTTTATTTCATGTAAACTTTCGTGATGTTAGTAGAGGTGGATCTTCCTCCTTTCCGCTATGGGAAATCCCAAGGTTTTATGCAGTCATAATAATCCCTGCTGCATTTTTGGAACCATAGTGGTACTTTAATCAGTGTATGTTAATTTACCTGGGCTAAGATTGTGACAGTGTTTTGTTGTCCTATTGTTATTTTGAGTATCACCGAGGCAAATGCCTCCGCATTTTACTGATCATGGAGGTTAAGTATTAAAATCTTACACCACTGGGGATATTCGGACACAAAGACAGAGCACGGGGTGAATAATTAGAATATTGACAACAAGAGTTAAAGGAGTTCATAGTAAATGGAGGAATAAAAGCTGAGAAGGGAAGAGAGAGTTTTTGGCCTCGAGTCAGCTTCACTAAGACCCGTGTGTGTGTGTGTGTGTGTGTGTGTGTGTGTGTGTGTGTGTGTGTGTGTGTGTGTGTGTCTCATCGAAGCAGAGGCAGCCTGCCATGCTTCAGTGTGTTAATTATGTAAATTGTCATTAGGAACCCTTATGGGGGGCCAGGATGAAAGTACACAAACACACACAGGAACACACACACACACACACACACGGGTACTGGCTGCACATGTTAAGTGGGAAACAGGAGGAAAACTGGGGCAGTGGAAAAAAGAAAACTTTCCCTTGGACCTTTGAGCAAAGCACTTCATCAGAAAAATGCCAGTGTGGAAGTTTTCCTGTGGAGGACTGAAATCTGACAAATGAAATAAAAGTGCTCCCATATGCCGCTAATTCACTTGAATCTGTGTCATTAAAAAAAAAAAAAATTCTAGTCTAAAAACTGGGTCAGAACAGTGAAGTTGTGGCCCAGACAGATAAACAATGAGCTGAAATTCACCGTAAAGCTGAGATGCAGATTTGGGCGATAATGCTCTGTAGCTTCATCACTGCCAGATTATTATTATCATTACTATAAAATATATGACTATAGTTGTTTTAAGCTAACAAATACAACGTTTTTGGTGTTCAGACAGTCATTTCTTAGGGGTTATCGGGTCGCGCTGGGGGGGAACAAGGAGTTGCACCAGCAGTTGCCAACACACAAAACAAAAAAAAATCCTGATAAAGATCCTCTTCAGTTCACCTCAGCAACAGTCAACCACCAGGCGCCACCGCGTGCAGTGTGTTCGAGGCTGTTTGCAGCGGTTCCCGGACACGTTAGCTCAGTGAAGAGTGTATGAGGAAGCGCTGGAAGGTAATTAGCCCCCCGCTGATTCCAGTGCTAAAATGAATGGATGTGTCCGTGATCGGTGCAGGACTGCACTCCCTCCCTCTCTGTCTGACGTCACCTAGCCAGTGCTCAACACAACGCACAGGTATGAAACCCGACGACGTCCTCGGTTTTAAAGTGGAGGTTTTTTTTAAACACGTGACGAGCTGCTCGTCGTCCTACTTTTTCCATCAGCTCAGTGTGAAATTTCACTTTTGTGTGAAAATGGAGGAAGTCGAAAATGTGTTTTTGCTAATCTGATAGTTGGAAACATGCTGATAGTAACATATAGGCCTAACTGGGAACCAGTATGGAGGAAAAATTAAAGCCTCCACGAGAGCGAGACCCTGTCAAAGCTCATCAAATCTGCTGTTGTAGTGTCAGCCACATGTAGTACTGCTATTCTCGTGTGAGCCCTGTTTTTAATCCATACTTGTTTACATTTTTGTAAAACTGGCACCCTTTTAAAAGTAATGCCGAATTAGCCATTAGCAGTTCCTTTTTGCAGTGCACCCATGGATGTAGAGACGACTGTCACTGGATCACTGTGATACTGAAGACAACCTAAAAATGTGACGATTCTCAGGCAGGTTCTGAAGCCTCTTTTTTTTTTTTTTTTTTTTTCTTCCTGTGATTTGTTCGCAGTGGACATCAGAGATAATGATATCCTCGGGAGGTGTAGAGAGTGACTCTGAGTTAGAGTCTGTGTTTCAGATTTGATTGACTCCAAGGACGAGGGCGACTTTTGACTCAAATGAATCTCACGCACCATCTTTGGCTCCCCTTCAACTCTCCAGCGTCCCGCGCCGGGGGAGGCTTTTGTCTTCCTCCTTCGGCTGAGTCCAGCTGGATGTCCAGGTCTATTGCAGACCACATCCCGTAGTTTTAATGCCGCCCAGAACAATGAGCTAAATCACCGAGGAGGACAGTGAATGTTTCATTCCCCCACCTCCCCCTGTAATGTTAATCCTGTCCAAATGGTCCAACACAGGCTTGCAAGGTTTTACTATCCACCTCCTGCTGTGTCTCATGTCTGCTGTTTTCAGTGTCTGTCAACATTAGTCCATCTATCAGTTTTCTGTCAATCTTGCCCTTTCTCTGTCCAGCACTCTGTCTCTTCATGTTCGATATTCAGTGCCATCCATCTCTGTTTCTGTCTGTCTCTTTCTCCGCGGCTGTCAGGCGACTTAAGTGATAAGAAACGGCAACCGTATCAGTGCAGCAGACTGCGTGTGTGTGGTCTCGTGTGCATTTGGCTGGCGTGTCAGCTCTAGATGTCATTTTTTGCCATCGTAATTTTCAGACAGATTGTCCTGAATTCCCATAAAGATCAGTTACACGCACGCACGCGCACACACACAAACAAACACACACACACACTCAGTGGTGTTTCTTTCTTTGGGCATGTTAAACTGATGGACAGGGAGAAAAAAAAAATAAAGACATAGACACAAAACACTTACAGCAGAGACATTCTTGATGTCAAATATGTCGAACGGCAGTTTAGTGAAGAGTAATGACCCCCGCTGAGTCCCAGACAGGCTCTGTATAACAACTTGTAACCTCTGACCTCTCAGGCATCGTTTCCAGTCTATAAAACTCCCTTTAACGAACTTGACTACCGCATAAAAACAGTCAGTTTGCCTCCTCCAGGAGAGATTGAGAGATTGAGGTTATGAGGAGTTCATAACCCCAATGTCTCAATCTCTCTGCCATCCAGAGGGGAAATTAATACCAACTTCTTTTTAAAGTTATTTTGAAGTTCAACAGTTCAGAGATGCAAGTTGCATATTTTGGGCGAGAAAAAGTCAGTTCTTAAATCAAAAAACTCCCCCATGAAGTCAAATCGGTTGAATGAGATGGATCCCTACGGAGCAAGTTAAAAGGAAGTCAGACAAAGCAAAAGATCCGATCTACCTCGCTGCACAAAAACAGGAACATTTATAATCCACTATCAATAAAAGCAGCCTTTTGTGTCGTTAAAAGGAAGTAATAGATACGCAAATGTGCAGTTGTTCGTTAAATGTATATTTGTTGTCTTGATCATCCCATTTTCTCTAAAATATTCTCTAACATGTTATTTTTAAAATGACTTTCACAAACCATCTTTCAGTGCATCAGTATCTTCTGTTTTGTTTTGTTTCACGTCCTACTGCTGTGATTAGAAAGTGATGATACTCCGTTTATTGTAGACTGTCAGGGTTAGGCTTCTTTGCGCGGTCTGCTCCTCATTGTGACCATTGGCTTCATCTAAACGGAGAAAGCGTTTTTCAGTCATTTTTGTTATTATTTTAAAGCAGCATTAATTTTTTTTTTTTTTGGCTACTTGAGCAACAGAAACAAGCTGTAAACGCACCACCGACAACACCTATTATCACCTTATGAAGTTAATATGGCAAACGTGTTAGCCATCCTATTTACATATCCAGCAGACACAGAGCAACTTTAGCTTTTATTTGGAGAAATGTTTCTGGCCACCCGATGCATTTAAGATCAATATTAGCTCTGCTTTGGTCACCACCAGCTCCTGAGAAAAATAATTGGCTATTTACAGTGGCATGCAAAAGTTTGGGTACCAAACCTTGGTCAAAATTTCTGTTCTAGTGAATAGCTAAGCGAGTAAAAGATGAACTGATTTCCAAAAGGCATGAAGCTAAACAATGAGAAATTTCTTTAAAATTTAAAGCAAGATTACTTTTTTTATTTCCATCTTTTACACTTTCAAAACAACAAAAAAGGAAAAGTGCCCAAAGCCAAAGTTTGGGCACCCCGCACGGTCAGCACTTGGTAACACCCCCTTTGTCAAGCATCACAGTTCGTAAATGCTTTTTGTAGCCGCTAAGTATCTTTCAGTTCCTTATTTGGGGATTTTCGCCCACTCCTCCTTGCAAAAGGCTTCTAGTTCTGTGAGATTCTTGGTCCGTCTTGCCTGCACTGATCTTCTGAGGTCTATCCACAGATGTTCGATGATGTTTACGTTGGGGGGGACAATTGAGGTCCATGGCAAAACCTTCAGTTTGCTCCTCTTGAGGTCGTCCAATTGTGGATTTTGAGTTGTGTTTAGGATCATTATCCTGTTGTAGGCCTTCCTCTTTTCATATTCAGCTTTTCCACAGACAGTGTGATGAGGGTGAGAATTTGCTGGTGTTAATTTAATCCATTCTCCTTCCCTCTACCAGTGAAATGCAACACAGGCCCAAAGCATGATCGATCCACCCACGTGCTTAGCAGCTGGAGAGGTGTTCTTTGCATGAAATTCTGCACCCTTTTTTTTAATTCTCCAAACATACCGTCGCTAGACAGTCTCTTAACTGTGATGAGAGCAAGGAGACTGAATCAAAGCAGTAAAATTGCGCTGAGATGCTAAACTGCTCCTTAGAGTTGAGGGGAACTGCACAGAAGATTGAAAATCATCTGTGCTTTTGTGACTATGAGCAGCTCCTCTCACATAACTTATAGTCACTTGCCAAATTATAGAAATATTGGTTAGTGCAGCTATAAAGATCATTTTTACTACTTCTATCTGCAGAGTAGATTGAGAAAGAGGAGACGAACTCCCAACTAAGATCAAAGAGTAATTTAGTTGGTGGTTCATGACCTTCTGAACGCTCTGCCTGCTCATCCCGGCTCTGCCTTTTTTTTTTTTGCTGGTGTGCAGATGAGACAGCAAAAAAGAAGTGCTTGGATCAAGTGAGACACTCAGAGTGTTTCTCTCTGAGTAATCAGGTAGTCAGGAGTTACTCAAAGTAAAAAAAACAAAAACAAAACACAAGCAGCACGAAGAAGCGGGACAAAACAGAGCAACAGGGTGAGCAAGGCTCTTTTCATTTGCTCTTCGTGTATCGATCAAGTCTCGTCAAGGTCAACGTGATTCCTTAAGCAGTTTTGAGACCAAAACACAGTCATAAAGTTGACGCAGACTTCACATAGGCCAATTTTTAGATGATTGCCTTTAAAAAAACAAAACAAAAACAAAAAAACCTCTGGTGTGTCGTCATGCTTCAAAGCGAGTTTCTATCATGTGCAAGCCAAAACCCAGGATTCAATCATGCGCAAACCTGGAACTGCACCGAGCTCTGTTACTGGTTTACTGTTACCTGGATTTTCCAGAGAAACTATCATGCGTAATCTGTGGAAGCATGAGATATTTGGTGTGAATCATTAAAGGAGGGACGAGAACAGAACCTGACACAGCCCTTTGGTATCTTGATCTAGTAGCTGCTGGTTTAAAAAATACTTAAGTTCTGGTTAGGTGAGAAGTGTCTGGTGAGTTCGTGGTACGTACATGAACTCTTTTACCCCCGCGCCAGGCACATAAACGGTGTAACTATTGTCGTAAAAAGCAGCGAGAGTCCGTTTCCCTCCTCCAGAGGTCACGACCTGCCGAGAGAGATTCCTCACTTCAACAAAGGAAAGGAAGTTGTAGGCAGTCGACGCCACAGGAAATGAGCGTCTTCGTGTCTCTCTGGAGAGACATCCACTGCTTTGTTAAACTTTGCCCGTTTTTGGTGGCTTGTGTACGAACAGCTTTCTGTAAGTTATGAGGCTCACGGCGTAATTTGTGAACAGCGAACCCTCTCAGATACGTTTAAAGACGAGAGTTTTCTGTTGTCTGTGTGAGCACTGGCTGAACATGTAGTACTTACGGGGCAAAAATGCGTAATATAAATATCAAAACACGTCACGAAAACGTTCTATTAAAACAGGGGGAAATCACAGAAGTACATAAGGAAATCGTTTCTTGCTCTTAAATATTTGGAATTTAAAATACCAGGCACTTCTTAAAGATGTTTTCTAGTCAGAATAGAGAAGTTTGGTCCTTCATGATGTAAAAATTACTTTTTCAGAAGTCACGACAGCAGAAAATAACAATCAAAGCACATTTAAAGTAATTGAGGAAATAGCAAATTGCACTTAAATTTTACATAATTAAATTTTACATAAACATCATTTCTGATACTTAATTGTTGTATTGTACCAAAAAGAACTTTGCTTCACTATCTTATTTTTGACTGCCACTCTTTTTTCCATTAATTCGTTTTTTGGGACAATATTAATCGTAAATTAACAATGTAGATTATTTTTTTACCCCCCAAAAAAAAAAAAACAGTTTTCAGAATTCAGCTTTAGGCCCTTGAGTGTTAGTGTCTGCAAGTATTGATTTCAGGGTGCATACAGCTCCAGCAACCTCCAACAGTGAGGTAGGTCCAACCTGTGTGTAGCCTGATAGGCCACACCCAGGGCAAAAAAGGGCTGACCAGAAAACTGCACCGCACCACTGGCTGCTGCTTGTTCAGCTCTTTGCTTTGGGCAGTTTTGTAAATGCGCATTTCTTAAAAAATTCATTCTGTATTTTCGGAGAAACTCTGCTTTGAGTTTGAGAGAGATTTTAATCTTGTAACTTCCATTAAGTACTACTGCGTGTTTAGTGTTTAAATATTGCACCACTGCGGATTCTTATGATCACACGAAAATGTTCACCATAGAACCATAAGATTCTGTCTCCAAATCAAAGAATATTTTATTTAAAAAAAAAAAAAAAAGTTATTACATTAGTACATGAAACAGACCAGAGAAGCTTTGAAAACCTTTTTGTTTTAAAATATCTTCAAATTTGGATTCCTGAAAAGTATAACTTACATGCCTCAGGGTTTCAGTGGTTTATAAAAGCATAAAAGTGATTAACAGACCGTCTCAGATGTGTGTATGCTTTAATTTGAATGTTAAGCATCTCAGACAATATATATCATGCCCCTGTATGAGGCCGGAGCAGTGTGAATTATGTCCCATGCAGCGCATCACAGGAGGTGAGTAGCTCATATGAAAAAACAGCAGCAACCCCACAGCAGCCTCCTCTCCTCGATCTTTCCATCTGACCCGTCCATCTCCTCCTTATCCTCGATTCCCATCTCCAAACCTCGCTCTGTTTCCTATGATGGTAACCTGAGAGGGGGATTGACCGGGGGAGGGGGAGGGGGGTTGAGATTCAGAGAGCGAGCGGGGAAGATGTTGTGAGATAGCAAAAAGGGCGAGATGGAAAGGAAAGGGCAAGGACAGGTAGGAGACGAGCTGAAATTAAACCCAGAGTGAGTAAGTATGAAAGTTCGACGGGGTGAAAGGGGGAGAAAACGGCGATGAGCCCGAGAGTATATGAGAAGGAAAGATGAGGTTGCGGGGGTTCGAAAGGGTAAGTAGAGGGTGTAGAAGAGAGAGGTGATGGAAAGTAAATTAAATAAGAACACCCATGGGAGTAGAGATTAAACCGATATACAGGGCTGGTTTTGTACTTTTATTAAAACTCACATGTGTGGGCCAGCTCTGATGTGAAGGATGATCCTGTTGGATTGGAAATTTATTGTAGAATTTTTACGGCACTCGTCAAAATCAAGTTTAAAAAAAAAAAAAAAAAAAGTGCTTAACCACCAGCGTAGCGAGGGCGGGACGGTTAAACATGGCAACGTGATGTGGGCGAGGTTTTCGATTTCATAATGCGGTTGATCGGGTTTCAGTGCAGATCCACGGCCCACCTGAAATTTCATCTCTCTCAATAAAACAAAACTGTCTAGCCATACTGTACATCTTTATTTTAAAACAGGCCTATAAAGTAAAAAAAGCAAAATGAATTTACCTTAACTCTCCTTACAGTATGTATATTGTTATTTCCTGTGGCCTAAGTGTAAACATGTCGACTATACTGTGCATTGTAATATGGACCCCAGGAGGAGTAACTCCCAGAATCCAAACGAACAATAACGTGAGTTGAAAATTGAAATTCGATTACGCTTTGAAATTCAGGAATTACAGTCCGTAAGCGCAACGGACCGTTTGAAGTCATTTGTCCAGCAGAGGGCGCTCTTAAAATTCACCATCAGCTCGACCTGTTGAGCCAGTAAACACAGCTAATAAATAAAATAAAGAAAATAGGGGAGGACACCGGCGAGGAGAGCCGTGCTGATCAGATAGTCACGATCCGTCTAAGAAACTGTGTGGAAGTATTTTCGGTTCTACAGCGCAGGCTGTTTGCTGCCTTGCTCTACGACGACACCAAATCTGAGGACTCACCCGCTGCCTCGACCCAAATGAGGCAGCAGAGGCGCCAGAAATGGGCGGAGCCGCGTCAACTGCGCGACCTCGTCTGACGGTCCACCTCGTCCTCGGGACCCCAGCCATGAAGCTCTTGATGAGACCACCACCGATAAGATAGAATGATTTCAATGCAGGGATAAGTGGCCCCCTTTGGCAGGAGAGGATTTTCAGGATGATGAAGGAACTGAAGGGAAAAAAATAAAAATTCCAAGTCGTACCGTCGCCCCAGGACACACAGAGCAGCTGAATGACACCACACAGGGTATACTGAAGGATAAGACACTGCCTGACCACCAACGGATGGGCATTGCTGGGAGCGGAGCTGAGGTTATATATAGGTTGCGTTTGAATTAATCTGAAACGAGCAAACCTTTGTGCGTCAGTCTGTCCGTAGCAAAGACTGTCAGATAGAAGGAGAGGAGGAGGAAAGAAGAAAAGCAAAAGAATGGAAGCGATGGAAGAGCGGGAGGAAGGCAGGAGAAATGAGAGAGAAAGTGGGAATTGCAACCACTAAGAGAGAGAGAGGAGTAACCTTTCCCTCAGCTACTTCCATAATTGGATTTTGACTCTGCTGTGTGTTTGTGTGTGTGTCTCTGGGAGAAACAACTCCTGTTCCACCTCTAAAGACGATAGATCAGATAGATGCCAGAGAAAATGACCAATTCCTCTCTCTCTCTCTCTCTCTCTCTCACACACACACAGTCAATACACGCCGTGTTATTTATAGCCCCAATGTTTTTATAATTACAAAGCCGCCACATGATATAGATTTGCGGTGCAGGTCGCTCTGTGCTGAAAAATTAATCAACACCTGAGAGAGAATTTGATCTGTGGACTTTGTGCGGCCGAACACTGTGTTTGAGTGTGCGTTCGTTCGTCGGACTCGCGCCGCTTCTTTAGTCACGGATTACAGTATCTATCCGCAGTATCTTTGTGTGAAATCTGGGAATGGAGGTTGCAGAGCAATGGTGGGGCAAATCCGGCCCTCCGACAAAAAGATTTGCCCCCCCCCCCTTGACGAAAGCTGAAGTCTTCCCGTTTAGTTTGCACCAACAACCGCACATTATTTTTTTGGGGCAAATCCGCCGTAGATAACCTCATAACCTCTAATACGTCTCCAGTCTTGTAGTGAAAGACAATGTGTTCACGTTTATCTGAGTATTGACCAAAACCGCTGTAACTCAGTCAGAGTTAAACGCACATCAACGGAAATGAACGTTTTTCTTAACGAACGAAAAGGAACAAATAAGTAAAACACTGACAACACACAGGAATGTGTCACAAGAAGAGGTGTTGTGATTACAGTGACTCCTTACTTTATAACCTGTAGCAATTAGCTCTATAAATATATTTAAGTGTGAAGTGTGACCAACGTGCACTCCAGTTGACGCTCTGCAGTTGTTAAGACAAAGCACCAAAGTGACACACGGTTTTCTACAAAATTTCCAAGGCGTGTTTTTTTGAATTTGTTTGGCGGTGGGATGGAAACCGGGGCCTGCTCTGTCCCAGAGATAAAGGCCGTGAATGGAGCGAGGAGCGAGAAGAGAGGGAGACACAAGTAAACCAACAAGATAACAGTGAAGGTGGAGGGACCGCAGCTTCGGGGGCCACTGCAGCATAAAAATAAATAAATATTAAAAAATATTAAAAGAAAAACTAGGGGGAAAAAAAAAAAAGTCCTGGTTTGCTATCAGAGAAGTTGACAATGGGAACCGTTGTCAGAAGGGATGATGGGAGTGAAAACAGCAGGTGGCAGAGAAGAGGAGTCAGAGGAGTCAGACAGAAAGGATTACAAAGACATTTGCCGTGTTTGCTCATATCAGCCCTTTATTTACTAGTTGCACAAAATCACTTCCAATTCTTTCTGTATTGGGTTTTTGTTAATTAGAAGGATGTATCAAAAACCTGAAAGATTTTAATGATCCAGGATTGTTTTGTAAAGTAGGGCATAGTTTTCTCATGAACTACTGCTCTCTCTTGAATTTAAACCAATCATTTTCTGTCATTAAAACAACAAATTTAGAGCAATGTGCAGGCTTGGCAGATACGTGCGCTCGGAGAGCTTTTTAACCTTTTGGGAAGTGTCTTAAAATCATTGAACTGCTGCAAAAACAGCATTAGACACCCCCCCCCCCCAGAAAAAAAAGTGAAGTGTGTATCAGTGCTGTTTCCAACAAATCAGACTTTAAAAAAATCAGGGATATCAGCTCAAACTACCTCGGCCGCATCAACCCAGAAAAAAAAAAAACAGATCTCAACTTTGAAAAAGCATGATATTCAGACTGTGTTGAACCATGGCAGACAGAGGGATAAGGGGGAGAAATGAGAAAGCAGCCCACTCTAGAGTTTCCTGTGTGAGATATTATGTAATAGTCCATTTGAAGATAATAGTCCGATAACAAAGTGCAGTAATGATATGATATATGAAATCCTCAGCAGAAAACTAATATCCAGCTGTTATCGCCTGCCAAGTTGTGGAGGAGAAATGAAGGAGAAACTTTATATTAAAAGACCCTGCGGCGCTTTGTGTCTGTCTCACTTCATATTCCAAGCGAAGTCTACTCACTACTGCAACTTTGACTTCTGCTTATTAAAGAGATGCTTCTCTCTGCCCTTGCAACGCGCTAAAAACAAGAGATAAATGTGATGAAATAAACTCACAGCTTAAGCAAACCTTTGCGAGAGCACAGTAACGATCAGATAGCTCAGTCGGAGCCGATCGGTGATCGTCTCGCGCTCATCGTCGCTGTTAAAGTTTGATCATCTTTATGTTCAACGGGATATGATTGAATTGATATTAATGTTTTTACTCTGTGCAGTCGGGTCTCTGTCTGTAAAATAAGGGATCTAGGTGGCTTGAAATGCAAAGTTTATTCAAAATGTAATATGATGTAGTGATTATGTGACATGAAGAAAAAAAACTTTGTTAATCGTTACAATATTTTGTGTTCTATCCATTACCACTGTAATATTTAATTACTGTGACTTACGATTACATATCACATCAACTTAGTTTTTGAGTTATAACACCCGCTAAAAGAGCCAGATGTTATTCTCAGGAGTTGGTGGAGACCAAAAACGGAGCTAAAAGAAGGTGAATATTGGACTTCGATTGATGAGGTAGACACAAACACCACTGAAACTAACTAACTAATGTTGCTCCACGACTGCAGGCAATTAAATCGAATTTCCAATGACTTCATTGAAGGCTACTGAACATTTTGTGAACACAAACAAGTATTGAATCCCACAAGGCTTCTTGCAGTCGTTGCCCATCCTCTCCTAAGCTCACTAGGATGTCCCTCTCTACACTGATTTTGTACCGAGTCTTTCCATCTTTGCTTGTGGTGTTTCACCCACAGGACAGCGACACTGACTGTTTTTTGTTTATTGCAGCTCTCTCTCTCTCTCTTTCTCACTGTCTCTGTCTCTGTCTCTCTGTCTCTCTGTATAACCTCTAAGAATCTGCAGTGGCAAAAATCCCACATTGGTTCATATTTTATTCATGTTTTTCTGTCTGCCTCTCTCAGGGGTCTGTAGCTCCTACACCGCCGCCACTGTGCTGCTTTCTCTCACCTCCCAGTCACTTGTCACCTTCCTCTCTTCACTTCGACTTTTCACGATGGACCCCCCCCTCCTCTGTCTCCTTCCTGGAGCAGAGGTCTTCAAAGGAAAACGAACACTGACCCTCTCCTCGTCTGTCCTCCTTTGCTCCAAGCTCATCTTCCTCTCTCCTCTTTACTGACCAACAAATGAAAAGTCTTCGCTGACCTCCAGTTGACCTTCTGAAAATCTGGAACTATCCAAAAGATGTCTCCCTGGGAGTTTTGTTTGCGTGTGTCTATCTATAGTCACACACAGGGACAAACAAGTCAATTGAAGGACCAGTTCTCTTTTTTTTTTTTTTTTTCTTCAATAAAGTGCTTGAGCAGAAAAATAACCGATTAAATGTCACAAACAGCAAATCATCCAGAGAGTAGAGAAAGTAAAGAAAAACCACTGAAAATGGACTAGAACGAAGGGCAGAGTCAGCTCCGCCGGGATGCAGTTAACAATTATTTTTATTATAGATTAATTAGGTGATTATTTTCTCAGTTGGTCGAGTTTGTTTTGTTTAAACAAAGTCAGAAAATTGTGAAAAATTCCCGTCACAGTTTCTTACAGCCCGAGGGCACGTCTTCAGATTTCTTGTTTTATATGACCGACAGTCCAAAACCCAAATATATTCAGTTAAAAATGATACAAAACAGAGAAAAGCGGAAAATTGTCACATTTAAGAAGCTGGTACAAGCAAATATAAGTGAAAATTGACTCAGAGGATCAATGGATATCAAAATTAATTACCGGTTCTGTTGATTGACGAATCAGTTTAGCTCTAATTGGATGCCATTTGGTCTCTGTCAGATTTACTTGACATCACAACTAATAATTTTTGAAAACCACACCGCTGTAAGGCATTAATCTGGACATAATTGGTTTCCCTTTATTTCAGTATAGATCATCCTGAGGGGAACATAAATGTCTGAACCAAATTTATCTATGCATCCGGTTGTTTGGTCCAGTCTGGACCAAAGTGATGGACTAACAGATCCACATGGCCATTCCAAGAGCCGTGTGGCTAGGAATATATTCTCTCTTTCTCTAAGTAGGGTATCCAAAAAAAAAAGTCGAACTTGGGTATCAATACCAAGATTCAGATATGGAATCTGTCCTTTCAAAAGGAGCTCTGACAGTCAAATCCACGTCGTATTTTGTTTATTTAAGTAGCTCATAACCACAAGCATGTTTCATGTTCTTGTTGGACTAATACACGCAACACTCAGCGTAGGAAAAGAAAAACTGCCAAGAAAACATTTTTATAAACAAGAACTTGAAGAAATCCTGGGTGGTCAATGTCAGAGCAATCCCTGAGTGGGTAGCTGCGGGGATAAAGCAATAAAAATCGACAGTAACGCGGACAGTTGACATTTAAATAAGAATACAGATGTAACATGGAGAAACATCTGGTGGAAAGATGGGAGTTCGACCAGTGCCAAAAACCACAATCACTACTTTAATATAAAGATGAGGGAATTAAAAAAAAACACTCAATAATTTGTTTGGCCAGAAAAAGGAGACATGTTTCAAACTATTCTAATTTTCAGTCAATTTAAAAAAAATAAATAGAGGCTTTGTGCATTGATGATGAGGTACTTTATTCAGCACAGAACACTCCAGTTTATCAAGAGTTTAAGACTCAGTTTCAGCACCATTGAGTCTTTGAATGGCAGGAAGAAATGCAGTGAAATTATGAGCTCTTGTGAACATTTGGTCTTCAAGATTCGGTAGGAGTTTACGAGTGTAAGTGGATGTCTGGAGGCTGTCCACGGGGGACATAGTTTGAGCTGGACAAGGGCCAAATCCAAGTTCGATTTCGAGACTACGAGCACAGAAACGCATGAAACCAAAACTAAGCAAGATCCTCTGGCCTAAGACACCAAACACAAGCGTTTCACCTCGCCCAATCGTTTGCTGAAATGCAGTGACTCGACGGTATCAAGGGTCAGGGAGTGTTTTTTGCAGTCTGAATTTATTTATTCTTCACCTCAGCTAGCAGCGCCAAGATAACCCGGCTCCTGCCGCCTGACTCACTGCTTATGACTCCATTTTTTTTCAGTGATTCAATTAGGTCCATTGTTGTGCCTGTTGGTGGCCATTTCAGATAAGAGCTTTATGGGCAGGGTTAAGAATCGGGATGTCAATATCCCACATCCAAAGTGACGACGAACAGGATAAGACTGAAGCGGTCGAACAGGTTGTTACAAGTTGATTTATAGAACTCACTGGAAAATCTGCTATTTTCTCCAGTCAACTTGAAAAATGGGCAAAAATGTACTTTAGTCCCCGTTCAGCGTTTTTAAGATGCATATAAACGTTTAATAAATGGTTTATAGCACACTACAGTGTCGTTGTAAGCGGCTTCAAGTGTTCATTAATATATTTGTCATACTATAACTCCTCCCGTGGGAACCCATAAGTAGAGGCTGCTGTATAGACAGATAATGAATAACAATATAGTAAAACGCAGCTGTGATAACATAAAATGTCTTCGTGGGAGAAGTTATAATTGTTGGAAAATATTAATCATTAATAAACACTTAAATGTCCATATATAGCTGCATGCAACTACAATACAATGTGTTATGAACCATTTATTAAATGCATATATACTTAAGAAAGTGTTACTGAACATTTTTAAGTTGCCCTCAGTGCAGTTACCTACCAACTACAGCGAATGTGAGACTCGTCTCCTCTTTTCACAACTTCCCATTGACGTATTTTGCAGTCACACCACCGTTAAAACCTTTTCAGTCTGAAAAACACTTTTCGAGAGATCGGCAAATAGTTGAGCAACGTGCTGCTTCTTATCCAGGAAATGTACGACATCATGGTCACCATTGTCATCATCAGTTGTTCTCCGGAATTAAAAAAAAAAAAAAAATGGCTTTTGCGAACGCAGATCAGATTTGGCCCAAAATGTTCATTCCTTCATAGCAGGGCAAGTCAACACGTGTGTGTGTGTGTGTGTGTGTGTGTGTGTGTGTGTGTGTGTGTGTGTGTGTGTGTGTGTGTGTGTGTGTGTGTGTGTGTGTGTGTGTGTGTGTGTGTGTGTGAGAGAGTGTGTGTGTGTGTTTGTTTGTCACCTATTCATTTCCATGGTTCCTGTCCAGGGCCTCTCTGCTTCCTCCAGCCTACTATTCTAACACTGTTATCTCAACACACACACACACACACACACACACACACACACACACACACACACACACACAGTGAGGGTATAATAGCCCTGGCCAAGCATAACAGGACACTGTAGAGGCAGGTGTTATTCATAACATCCCTACTGAAAATACTGTGCTGTTAGCTCCATGTGTGTGTGAGTGTGTGTGAGAGATAACCCAGGATAACCTCATCTCACTTCTGTAGCGCACACACACACACACACACACACACACGGACACACCCGTCTCTCCTTCTAAACTTAATTCTATGCCTCCCGTCCTCACCTCCTCTCACACATGCTCTCTTGTTCCCACAGAGTGCAGCGGAGTAATCGGCGCGTCATAGTGTAACAAGAGATTAGCGCTGCTCAGCTAAAAATCACAATCTGCTCCGTCAGATAGCACAGGTAGCGCACACACACACACCCCCACACAGACACACACAGACACTCACACACTCTCATGGTTATAATATAGTAAAGTGCTACCTGCAGTCCCTGCAACGAGCCTCTCCATAATTGGCGTCTTCTCTCATGTTATCAGACTTTCCAGCAGCTCTTTTCTAATCACCGGGACAGTCTAATAGCTGCAGAGCTTCACTTTAAGGAGACATAATGATACTCCGCTGAGTCGGCTGCTGCGGCCTCCCCGTGCTCCAAGTAACTGACTCCGTGAGGTTTAAAGTTCACTTTAACTCCTAAGTTCCTGTTTGTATTTTTCGGATAATCAACCTTTATTACTATTTACCTGAGTGCATGTAACAAGGTTACACCAATAAGCTTTTAAATGCCATGTTAAAAAAAAAAAAAAAAATCCCTGGTTACTGTAATCCGGGAAGGGGATTAGAGAAACCTAATTTCCCAAAGCCAAAGGAGAAAGACAAATGTCTCCCCAGGGGGGCGCCGGAGAGTTGGAAGTGAGGCAAAGACACACTGCATGAGGTGAATCAAAAAAAAACGTCCTCCTCCTCGGAGTCATGACTCAGTCAGATCCGAACACACAGACACGAAACACGTATCCACAAATCTGATCAGAAACCTTAAAAAAAAAAAGAGAGGCTTCAGAACCTGCTGGCGAATCATCACATTTTTAAGTTTTCCTCAGTATCACATTAATCCAGCGACGGCTGTCTGCACATCCATGGCTACACCGCAAACAGGAGCTGCTAACGGCTCATTCGGCGACTTTTCTAATGGTGTCAGTTTGCCGAAATGTAGGCTTTAACAACGGGACCCGAAAGAGAAAAGCAGGACCGACCCGTATCTGACAATACGACAGCACTCTAGAGGCATAAATCCGGTCTGGATGGAGCTAAAGACCCACGGTGTGAGCAGTCCATTTGGCCAGTGGGGTGTAGGAAGGCCGCCACATTACAAAGGGACTGTTGATACGGCTCCGCATCCTGAAAGCTCCTCAAATAAACAGTAAATATTTTTGTTTTGTTTTGAAAATATTCAACGTAAACCGGTCACCGATTTTTTTTTATTTTTTTTTTTTCCTCGAAAGCACAGCACAGAGTTTGGAAGTGGCAGCTTTCCAAGACTGAGTGACTGACTGGGTTGACTAGTTTTGTGTGTGTGTGTGTGTGTGTGTGTGTGTGTGTGTGTGTGTGTGTGTGTGTGTGCCTGTAGACACTGAATATTCCGGCTCTTGTCCTGCGTCTGTGTGCTTGTTTCCTCCCAGCATTCTCCATTAACACACACACACTTGTCTTACATCAGCTGTGAGGACGCTCGTTGACATAATGCCTTCCCGAGCACCTTCCCCTAAAACCAAGTCTTAACCCTCCAGAAGAAGCCTCTACCCGTGGGGACACGAGTCCTCATGGGTTAGTGTGCATTCAGGTAAAAGCCCCCCCCACGCTGGGATATACGAACAAGTAAACACACACACACACTCTCACACACTCCTCAGGGCTGAGCGAGAGAGATGTAAACTAAAGGTCTCTCTATTGCTCTTCAGCAGCTGGCTGTCACCAGCTGATACCACAACTGCTGCTATTGCTGCTTTACACAGAGAAAAAGCACTGCTGGACACACACATACACACACACACACACACACACACACACACACACACACACACAACTGTACACGCACTCTTATACAACCTCAAGGCTGCTCTAACATTCTGTTTGCTTGTTTATCGCTAAGAGGCTGATGGAACTTTTCTAAAAATTAAAACGCACACACACACACTTTGTCTCTGCTGTTACAAGGCTGAGGAAAATCACACACACACACACACACACACACAGAGTCTGGCAGAGTACCCTTTAGCTGGTAATAACCTCAAATTCACACTGCATATTAATAATGCGGATTTCCCTGCTAACACCCTCATATAATGAACTGGGTCAGACACACTGTGTGTGTGTGTGTGTGTGTGCGAGTGTGGGTACCTGTCGATGTGTCTGCACGCTTTAGCTGACTCTAAAGGTGTGTGTGTGTTTTTTTTTTCTGTGTGTGTGTGTGTGTGTGTGTGTGTGTGTGTGAGAGAGAGAGAGAGGGAGTGTGTAACTTTTAATACCCGCTAATCCTCTCGGTTTCCTCAGCTCTAAACCTGGGTCGCACTTTTTCTGTACCATTTTGTGTGTGTGTGTGTGTGTGTGTGTGTGTGTGTGTGTGTGTGTGCGTTTGCGTTTGCGTTTGCGTTTGCCTTTCCAGTTTCTGTTGCTCAGCCAACTCCCCACTGACCCCAATATTTTTAACAAACAACACACTCATCCTGTCATGTAGATTTCAATGCCTTGTTGGTTTCTCTCAGTACAAAGGCATTCTTGTGTGTGTGTGTGTGTGTGTGTGTGTGTGTGTGTGTGTGTGTGTGTGTGTGTGTGTGTGCGTGCGTGTGTTTCTGTGAGTGTGTATTATCACACCTGGGGTTATTTGTGCTGTGGAACCAAGAAACTGTTATCACTTCCAAGGTGCTCATGCCAGAAAGTCTGGAAATTTGTTTTGGTAGGACATAAAACAGCCAGAAGTTTCCATCTCAGTTAAACATCAAACAAAAGTTCACAAAGAACCAAAATAAAAAAATAAAAAAACAAAAAGCAAAAAAACAAGAACACACGTGTGCTTTCTTATGAAAAACCTGCCAATGGCTCACAAGTACTCGAGTCTTCTTTACCAGCGAAGGGACCGTTTTTATTGTGACCATGTGTTTGTGTTGCATTTAGTCCATAGTGTAGTTCAAGGTGCTATGTGGGGATTAGTCATTGTAATAGAGGTGAAACAACTAATCAGTTAGTCAATTAGTCAATCAACAGATAGTTAATCACCAACTATTTTGATAATCGATTAATCATTTAAGTCGTTTTTTTTTTTTTTGGGGCCAAACCATCAAAATAGAGATGTATAAGATTCAAATGTGAATGTGTGTAAAAATTTACAATAAAAATGTAGAGCTGGAGCGATAAGTTGATGAATTGATCAGTTGATTAGCAGAAGATTAATCTGCAGTTATTTTGACAATCAAATAATCGTTTTTTTATTTTAACCAAAAATACCAAACATCTGCTGGCTGCAGCATCTGAAATGTGAGAATTTAATGCTTTTCCATGTGATATGTGATTAGTAAATTGAATATATTCGGGTTCTGGACTGTTGGTCGGACAAACCGAGACAATTTTAGGACGTGGCCTCGGGCTCTAGGAAAACAGTCGGAAGATCAATCGATGATAATGTAATCATTTTTATTTGCATGCCGTCGGTGAATTAAAGCACGTAGGACACGCGGGTGTCGGTGAGAGCTGCTGGGACAAAACCATACTGACCAGCCCAGTAAAGCGCAGAGCCACAAGCTGCTGAAGAGCTGCAGACTTGCTCCACGTTGCGATTGACAGTAAAAGCAGCCTCTTGAAGAGTTATTTGTTTTGTGTTAATATGTTAAAACGTCACTCAGCGGAGCTTTAAATGGACAAGTCATCGGGGAGACAGGACTCGGGAGTCAGAAAGTACAAGTCTCTCTTTCCGGGCTAGTTTTTCAGTAGGGCTTAGTTTCTGGCTTGTCCCAGAATGCACCGCTCACTACTTTAATACAGTGACTTAGCGACGGCGTGATCTGCCTCTTTCACTGACTCTCCATTTCTTCTCCTTTCATCTCTCACTAGCTCATAAATACGCATTGATATGCAAGGTGTTCTTTACCTCTTTGTTGTCGTCTCTGTTCTGCCTCATCACTTTCCGTATATCCATCTTTTCTCGCGCACGCACACACACACACACACACACACACACACACACACACACACACCCATTGAATAAGGTGTGCATTAGCCTCGAGGTAGACACTGCAGTTTATTATGTGCAGTTTGTAAGATGAAACACTGGAGGGCTCATGAGTCTCCCGTACACTGTCAGCGGAGGATCTCCAGAAATTTTTCCTTCATTTTTAACTCGAGCTCAGAAACAAACCGACTGCTCCAAACAGAAAGTTTCGCAGTGTTTGCAGCACTCGGCAATAGGAGCGTTTCACGCAGAGGGAAACGCATTCTGAGCGTTTTATTAGAAAATATCCTCGAGCACATATGCTCACCCTTCGAACTTAACACAGTGGTAATGCCGTGGTTCCCCAGCAAAGCTGTGTGTCGTGTGTGTGTGTGTTGATAAGGCAGCCTGTATGGACGGCCACAACAGTACTGTTCTGGCTCATTCAGTCAGGCCTGAGCCACCGTGAAGTTCCACAACCCTCTCCCTCTCTCTCCCTCTCTCTCTCTCTGCCGAGTGTTGCTGCAGTCACAGACACTCAGACACAACCAGATGTGCACTGAGCGGACTGAACATCAGCGGCACATCCTTCACACCGAGTTATTTCCTGCTCCGAAATTCATTTCCCTGTTGTCTGTTGTTGCGCAGTCTGTCTACACCACATCCTCTCCATTTTAACTTCATAATTAAAAAGAGCATTTAGTGGGAGAAGCTGAAGCGTTACTCCACACAGAATCTATCCTTGCCTGTAGCCTTGAAATGCGGCTTTAGGACGTGTGTAGTCTCCTTAATCAACAGCAAATGGCAGCTGTGGTCCGCTTGAATTCACGTCTGTTAAGAGTCCCTGCCAGGTGAAACAAGTTTTCATTGCACAGGAAATGTCACTGGAAATCTTTCAGACCGCTCTCGCAGCACGATCCCCTTCTCTGCCGTCATGTGGATGCGTTCCCGCTTTAAAAACAGAGCTAAAAAAGACTTGATTTGAATTGAGAGAGACACCGCAGTTCAGCCAAAACTCAAACTAAGTACAAACTGTAACCCGAATGAGCTGAAAACAACCGTGAATGTGATGTCTTTTCTTGTTACTCTGCCTGACACCTCTTGTCACTTCACGTAGGTGTTGGATATGGATTCCAGCCTAAAATAGATATGAACAGTCATCCAGAAAAAATTAGATATGATCGGCACTTTGAGAATTGAGCATAAAGGCTGCAGTGTGCCGGGAAAGCTGCTTTGAGAGGTTCACAGTTTTCCAAGCTACACTTCCAACAAAGCTTCCCTTAAATCAAATACAGCTTTTGTTACCTGACTGAAAAAATAGCAGCGTGTTGCACAGTTGTTATATCAATAACTGTAATTGTATATGCAGTAAAACAACACGACTGCAGGTCGTCAAAACCGAAAGAAAAATGCATTTTATTACAAAACAAAGTGTGTATTATATTAAACGATGTGAACCAAAGTCTCCCATGAAAAGACCAAAACCAACGAGGAATGCAGCCTCCTAGCACGGAGCACAAAAACACAGCAGCGAGTCACACTGTTGCACCGGGCTCCTTCGTCACGCTGTAGTTTATTTTGACCCGGTCCCTCACACACACCGTGCTGCTGCTCCACATACTCACCGGCCCCTACCAAGTGTGGAGTAAATCCGCCGCTGGAAGTAGCCCCCAACACGTGCACCATTACCTCCTCTTTGTTCGTATAAAGATCTGTGTCTTCAGTAGGAGCCAGCGGCCTCGGACAGGGTTCGGGGAAGCCGGAAAGTATCGAGACGGACCAACGCATTGCGGGTTGTTTGTTGACATTGACAAAAATAAGAGTAACACCAGCCTTATCCTGTAACTGGCAATGGAAGTCGGGAAGATTTATGAAGATCTGACATTAAAGTTTCACTGCCAAAATGTAGTAATGCTCTACTTCAAGCAAGTCTCCCCTTTAAAGTGTTTAAATAGATCAAACGGTTGTGCGATCTAAAGGAAGTGACTCGTAGTGATGGACCCACAGAGAATTATCAACCCACCTCTGCAGCTCGTGTCAGCTCTGCAGAGCCTTTTGACGTCTTGTCAGTTCGCCGTTTTGGTTTTACCCTCTAATCCGCCCTGTTGCGAGCGGCAGTAGGCAGCTGGTGTCGGCGGGGGAAAAAGCCCTGAAGATCCAGTGTATGCGTCCGGCATCAAATATCAGGCAGAGTCAGCAACTTTAGCTGGTGAATGCCGTGAAGCAGCTAAAGACCTAAAGCTATTTCCCCCCCAGGAGTCGTTTGGAGACCAAAGACGGAGTTAGTAAATGATGCATTAACCATTTGAAAAAAAAAAACCAAACAAAATCCAGTAATTACATCGTAGAAACCCTTTATAAACGGTGCCTTATCAGAAAGTGATACCGGAACTTCTACTTTCTGCCTCCTGTTTAAAACCTTCCTCATTTTAGAGCCTTGCTGTTGACAAGAGAAATGAAGGTAAAGAAGATGGTGTGAAAATGCAGGCAGATAGAAATGAACAGACTGGTCCTTTATGCTTTTAACTTATCCTACCCTCCTACCGTTTCACACTTTTCTCCAGATAAAGGCATTTGTTGCTGCCGCCGTTTTTCTTTTTCCCGTTTTGAAAAAGTCTCAAGTTACTCGCATACGCGGACAGCCTGACATTTCCCAGGAGTGTCCCAAAAAAAACTTCCACACACACGGACACACACTGCAGGGGTTCTTTAAGCACCGATAAACAGGGCAAGGCCGCAGTATTGCGCATGAGAGGGTTGGTTGTCCAACAGGTCAGGATCCTCCGAAACTCAGAGAAAAACCAGTGTTATGTCTGGATTTTAATGAGTCAGTGTATATCTGTGTGTCTCTCTGTGTGTGTGTGTGTGTGTGTGTGTGTGTGTGTGTGTGTGTGTGTGTGCGTGTGTGTGTGTGTGTGTGTGTGTGTGTGTGTGTGCGTGTGTGTGTGTGTGTGTGTGTGTGTGTGTGTGTGTGTGTGTGTGTGGAGTTGGCTCCCAGCAGCTTTCAGCCTGGGAGGGAGAGTTATCTGTGTTTTAATCAGCCCAGAACAGAGAGGAAAAGGAGGGAGAGCTCTCCCTCGTTCTCTTTCTTTGCGTCTGTAATAAGGCTTCTTGCTCTAAATCTTTTAATCTGAGTAGGATTGTAGTCTATATCTCTGTCTTCTGGCTGCAAAGAACAATCTCTCCCTCTCTCTGCCTTTTTCTCTCTCACACACACACACACACACACACAAAACCACTGCTGAAACAGAGCCTGCCTTGTTAATTGAGAGCTGGTAGAGCCGCCTTCCCTCTGTCTCGCTCTCTCTTTCCGTTCTATGCATATGTATGCGGGTAAAGGTAAGCAGGAGCCGTAGAGCAGGAGTTCAAAGGACCGGAAAGTTAGGAAAACTGCCGAAAACTTTTCCAAAATACACGTCTAGAAAGAGGAGGTTCAGACATTTGGACAGGGTTCGCGCACATATGCAGAGACACGCACACACACACACACACACACACACACACACACACACACACACACACACACACACACACACAGCTCCATGTGTGCAGTCAGTGCTAATTATTTTCTGATACGACTTTAGAGAGACGAGCCTTTTTTTTTTTTTTTTTTAATAAACTGCTTTTACATCCAGTTCTCGCTCGACCCCCCCCCGCCCCACTCTCCACAGACGGGAGGGAGGTTGAGCTTTCAGCGTGTGACGAGAGGCTGTAAACGTGCTGGATTCTGTCCAGACATCAGGACCCGACCAGCAGCGGCTGCAGTCACGAGGGCTGCCCACCTCTGTGTTCAGCCACAAATGCAGCAGCAGACCCCGTCATGCGGCACCGACCGCGTCTTTTCCCTCTTCCTTCCTCCCCCTCCACAGACCTAGAGTAACCACGTCCTATCACGTTCAAGTTCTTCCAGCCGACACATGACACTTTTTCGCTCACCTTTATCTCCGTTTTTTATTTAATTTCTCCAACCTCCACGTACAAGATGCCCCCTCAGACTGTAGCTAATTAGTCTGATTACAAGGTTGTTTATAATCCAATTCTCCAAATACCTCCTGGTTTTCTGGCAACGATTATATCTAATGGTATTAGTTTCTATTTGGGAAGTTAGGCTATTAGTGAAATCATTTCATCGCATGGTAATTATCAGCAGGTCGTTTTGAATTAACTCACAATGTGGTCACTCTGGGTAATGAGCACGATATAAGCCACTGTCTCAACCATCAAAAAAAGTCACACCTTGTTTTGAATGATATTCACGCACTCAAGCGGCTCGACACGCGACGTCAGTTGAACCGTTCACAGCCGGGGAATTATCACCCCCCCCCATGCCAGTGTAAGAACAACAGTAGATGTCCAATCAGCTTTCATAGGTGTTGCTACTGGAAAACGCCTTCTTTAGTAGACTATACTATAGCTATAACCAGACTGGGTTTATTTCTCTAGGGGAGCTGGGGGGATTTCTAGCTTTACCTGCTTTTACTCCCGTCGGAACTGGTGTGTTGGTAACTTTTCACCCTCGCCCCAGAACCGGCTGGTCCTCCCGTAATTGAAATCCCGTTCTCGCGCCGCGTCCGGTCCTCCTGTACTTTTGTGTCAGTTCAGTGTGAGATTCGACCTTCGTGGGACGATGGAAGAAGTCAAAAGTGTTTTTTGCTGATCCGATAGGTAGAAACGTACGTAACACCAGCATATAGGCCGTTTTAGGAACCAATATTGACGACAGAGAACAATGAAAGCCACCGGGAGAGCGAGACTCTGATGGGCTGTCTTATTGTCAGCTACAGGTTGGTCTTAGTATTCTCTTTTGATCTCAGTGTTTTTAGCCTATATTTGTTTACATTTTGGAAAATCGGCACCATTTAAAAGTGTGCGGAGTTAGCTGTTAGCAGTTGTTTTAGCATTATGTTTACCGCGTGGCCATGGGCGTACTGACAACTGTCTCCGGACAAACTCAAAAATGTGATTTTTCTCAGGCAGGCTCTGAAGTGTTTTTTCTAAGCGGATCTATTGATGTTTACTCATGACGTCAGAGATGAAGATGTCCCCGGGAGGCGTGGTCACACTGAACGACATCGATACGTGTTTCCTGTCTGTGTGTTCAGATCTGACTTGAGTTATGACTCCGACTCAAATTCACCTCGTGCAGTATCTTTGCCTCCCCTCCAGCATTGATGTTCTTCCTTAATAGTGTATGAAGTGGGGAAATGACGTAGCTATTAGTCTTGGTGGATTCTGCATTGCTCTTATTGTCAGCGATCCCGAGAAACGACCAGAACCAACAAGGCGTCAGCATATTAACAAGTATCGTGTGTGTGTCCCGAGCCTGACATACCTTATTGCTCTGTGCCACAGAGCTCCATTATCTACCACTAAGTATTATAAACACATCAGTTAACCACATTGTTGCACTGGGTGACTCTGTTCCTTATTTATTACCGTAAACACACACACACACACACGCTGTAGTTTATTCTGACTCAGTCCCACACACAATGTCATGCTGCCCCAAATACTCAGTAGAGCACCGAACGTGGATTGTTCTGCCTCTGAAAATAGTCCCCAACTAATCTCAGCATTGCAGTGTTGAGCTCCTTTAGGAAATTACTGAGCCTTTTTAAAAATGAAGCTATATACGTGACCTCTTTGCCAAGATTTAAATCTTCAGTGTGGAAGTCTGAAAATACCGAGAGACCCGTTGCTGGATCTGGTCTTTTTGTGGGATTTGTGGACAAAGAGAAAAAATTGGAATAATGCCTGGCTTATCCTTCAGGTTACATTACAGTACCTTAATTCCCATGTCACTGGGGGGGTCGTTTCATTCCAGCTCGAACCGACGGGAACTCTTGAAATACAGTGACAGAACACCTGCCAGATTTTTGATCAGTAGTTGGGTCCTTTCATGTTCAGTTTGCCTTTAAACCGCCGTCACCGGGATCTGAAGCCGGCGGAGTCGAGGGGGGAACCTTCAATCATGACGTCTTGCGGACTTAAAAGTGAGTTGCTGTGAGCTGTTGGGATGATCTGACAGGTACTGCCACGCGACCTGAATGCAGCGTTACACCAGACAGGACGGGGTTCGCCGAACGAGTCCTCGGCGCTGTACGACATGAAGATCCTTTAATTGCTTCGGCAGAAACTCTGACAGGGCGAAGCGGTGTCCTTTTTTTTTCTCCACTTTTTAAGGAAACACTGCTTAGGTATGAGAGATAATTAACGCAGGAGACGAGTCTTGTGGCAATGCAGGGAAACATACACAGAAGGACGCACGCCGTCTCATCGGTCTGCACCATCGTCAGGTTAGTGGGAGATGTACTGGTAAAGAAAGTGGTTGTTAATCGCTCGCTCCAACGCAGAGGTCACCGCCACTAAATTACATTTGCATAACACAGAATTAATCTGTGCTTGAGTTTACAGACAGTAGATGGGATCTTTTTTTTTTTCTTTCCTCTCTTGGTCTCTCATCCCTCCTTTACCTCTGTCTTAGCAGAAAACCTTTTGATGCATTGATGTAAAAGCATATTTATTTTAGAAGATTGATTTCCAACCTTCCCGGGCTGTAAAAGGATTTCAGTCCATTTCGTGCCGTGAAAATAAATTTGCACTGTCTTAAAACTTGCTTTGGATTGGTAATCCATCACAAGGAACATTTCCTTGCGTTTAGTTTTTCGCAGGTTCAAGCAGGAGGCGTTTTCAATACTCACCTCAGTGGTGTATTCATCAGCTGCCAAAAAAGTTGATTCAGTAACGTTTTATTTTACAGGTCCCGTATCTTCCAGCTGATTTTCTGGAAACTTTCCTCATGATTTCCTATAAGATAGCTGGTATTTAAGTGTAAATGACAGGGATCTTTCCGAGAGAGGCCCACACAGTTTGGCACTAACCATGAGGGAAATGCAGAGAGGAAACCAAGAAACTCTAATGGATATTGACATCTGCTTACGAACTATTCTTCACTCATCCCCTACATAATTTCCCACTCCTTCCTTAACAACTCGAATACAACACGTGTGTACTTTTTTTGTTTTCAACCTTTATTTATTCGGGGTAGTTTCACTTAGAGGCGCCCTCTCTTTTACAGTAACACATTCGCACCTGGCAGCTGCCCAGTACAACCACAGTCTGTCCCGCTGGCCACTGAGCAGCTCCGCTGGAGCAGTCGGGGTTAAGGACCTTGCTGATGTTTCCCTTTTCCAACCCAGATCTAATGCTGCTGCTCCGGGGATTGAACCTGCGACCTTGCGGTCACAAACTCGCTTCTCCTTTAGGCCGCCACTGCCAAATTAATAACTGTCGCAACTCACATTTTGCATAAAAGACTGTGGCAGTTTTTAAAAAAAAAGTTGTGACTCCTTTAAGGCGGGAGCCTCGCATCTCTCTGATTTTCCTCGGGTCTAATTCCGGTGAGGTCTGGCTGAGCTCGGGTCCCCCTCGGACCGGGTCTCTCCTGTTTAAAAATTAATTTACGCGCGTCGAGTTTGGGAGGGGTTAGCACAGGTCAGTTTCGTTTTTGGGGCTTGGTGAAGACCTCTGTTTTTGGTGGTGCTCCTTCGCAGCTAGCCGGTTAATGGCCCACGGTCATCTTTAAGTCTTGTTTCCTGTGTTTACTGCTCGTTGGCCTGAGTGGCCTCACAGTCAGTCCTCTGTGTCTCTTTCACTCCGGCTGACAGTCTTTCTTTGTCTTCACTCTGCCACGACACTGTTTGTCTCTGCTCGCTGTGTCGCTGCCCTGCTGAGACGTTACCAAGTGGTACCATACAGACGTGCTTGTGCGTGTGTGTGTTCGTGTGTGTGTGTGTGTGTGTGTGTGCGTGTGCGTGCGTGTGTGTGTTTATAGCACTCGGTCTGCTTAATCACTGCTGACCTCTTAGACCTTCTATGATAGAGTAATCCTCTTCTCTAAGGTCAAGTTATCCGAGGCTCTTATTTTGTCATTGTGTGATAATGTCCACTTTGGGATTAGTACAGAGCAGGGTTAGTCATGTCACATGAATCCTCCGAGCTTTACTTAGCCACTCATGTCCCTCGACAAATGATTTCCTGGTGTCCTCTTCTTTATTTCTACCCGAATTAGAGTCGTCTCCCGCTGGTCTGTCAGTCTGTCCGTCACTCGCAATACCTCTGATGTCATTTCTTTCCTTTAGTGGCTCTATTTCACTTCATAATTTGATATTAAATGAAGTTACAAGCAGCTTTAAGGGTCTAAAACATTTTGAAAGATAGAAATCATATGGCGTTGTTGCTTTTAGGGCATCGGCTAACGATTATTTTCATCATCGATTAATCTGCCAATTGTTTTCTCGATTAACCGACCCACTGTTTTTTTTCTATAACATATCAAAAAATAGCCAAAAATGCCTTTTAAAATTTCCCCAGAGCCTAAGGAGACATCTTCAAATGTCTTGTTTTGTTAGACCAACACTCCAAACCCCCAAAGACAATCGGTTTACTGTCACGTACAACCAAGAAAAGCATCAAATCTTCACATGTAAGAAGCTGAAGTGATGGATTGATTATCAAAATGGTTGCCAATTAATATTCTGTCAGTACTGATATGATCAGTAAATCAACTGAAAAGTAATCAACAGCAATTTCGAGTGTAATCGATCAATCATTCGTCTTTTGTTTTTGTTTTTTTTGTTTTTTAAGTAAAAATGCCAAACATTCGCTGGCTCCAGCCTCTCACATGAAATGTCAGTAATTTTTCAAGCAAAAATGTCAATTTGACTGGTTCCATCTCATAAAATGTGACTGTTAGATGATTTTGTTGATTATATATGATTAAAAAAACATATCTATATGGAAATATGGCTTACAAACAGCAGTCAGTACTGGTGAGTGTAATTTAATGTGCATTTCAACTTGTCTAAAATTTTCTAGACTACTACGAAAAACCATCGACAGATTGATAAAGGAGGAATTGAATACTGATAAATGTAATAATATTTTCCAGAAGTTGGTTTGTTTGGGGGGGGTTGTTTTTTTTTTTTGTTTGGTTTTGTTTTTTGTTTTTTTTGGCGCACCTTGAATCTCCCGCTGGGCCCTGAAACCATCTTAAAGTCTGTCTTAGTTTCTGCAGTAGAAAATGTGTAATTCTGCTGTGGACTCTTTGGACTGGTAGAAGAGCCTGTGTGTGCTGGTGATAGATGAGGCGTAGCCGCCGTGTGTGTCCTATTCTCTTATGTGTTTTAGTTTTACAGTGTGCTCACTTTCTCTAAGCCGTGCTCGCCTCCAGGCCTCGTCATTACCACCAATGAGAACTAAATTTCCCCCGGGCTCCGCCAATCATAGCACTCGTATCCCCTCCAGGCCCGGCCAATCAGCTTCAGTGTTCCCGCAGCTCGATGTCATGAATGGCTAATGACGCCTGGTGGTGGGTATGAATGCGAATGAGACCACATCAGAGCTTTTTTTTTTTTGAAAATTTTCAGCCATAAACAAGAAAACCTGTCTGCTGGTTTGTTTGGAACAAGAAAATAAAGAGGATCTGCAGAGAAAATACACGGCGTCATTTGACATTCACACTGTGTAGACATACATCCCACTGAGAGCAAATATCTGCAGTGTCTAAATGCTAGGCTCACTCCTGATTCATGGTACAGATTGAAGAAATAAACAAGGAACAATAGTCAGGGAGTGAATGTGATAAAATTGTTGCTTTTCTGTCACAACAAGAGGACCTGATTAATTAACTCACATCTGGATAGGCAGGTTAACACACACAGACACAGACAGACAGACACTCAGGCAGAGAGACGGGAAGAGACAGACAGAGCCATAGATGGAGTTTCTGATCTGGTTTGTCCTCGGGGATTTCATGTGTCAGAAAACCGGTTTTGTTTGAAGTCGTTCTGACGGGTGAGGATATAAAGTCAGACACAGAGAGAGAGAGAGAGAGAGAAATGATGTGATTTACAAAGAGAAGTTAGAAAGAGAAAAGCCTAGAGAGGTTAGACAGAGAGAAAATCAGTCAGGCTTTATTCCCCTGGCTGGAGCTTCTGCAGACATTCCTGGATTTAGTTTCACTCAAAACTTTTTAGCAGAGGGGTCAGAGCTCAAGACTTTTCACAAAATATGCACTCAGGGTTTTAATGAGTCACAGATTGCTGTTCTCTCTCCTGCGTCTGAGTGTTTAGGCTGGTCTCACTTTTCCATTACAGCATTTGCATTTTATCCCCATTGTTGGTGACTACAGTTTTTCCCGTGTCTTGCTGGTGGGTGCCAGTGTACCGTAATCTCACACACGTAGAGTCGGTGGTGATACTATATTCAAGCAGAATTTCTACGTTCATGCCTGAACTCTGTCAGCCCTAGCCACGACAGGCCAGAACTTAAATTTGTCTCCCGCCAGATAAATACAGATGGAAAATACCTGAATAAATGAGTGGAGAAACATGAGGGGTGCTGATGCTTCTGCACAGGTTTCTCTGTGTGGCTGCCCACTTAGTTATTTTCATCGTTGATTAGTCTGCCGGTTACCTTCAAAATCAGTCAGTTGATTGTTTGGTCTACAAACACATCAGAAAATATAAACAGAAGCTCCTCACAGTGAACCAGAGCCCAAGGTGATGTCTTCACGTTGTTTTGTTTTGTTTTGTTTTTTTGTCTGATCAACAGTCCGAGCCCCAAAGATATTAGGTTTCCTTTAATGGAAGAGAATGGTTTGCCTTTTGGTATTGAAAAAATTACTGAAAGCCGCTCTAATTAACACTTTTATATAAACAGCTGTTCAACCGATGAGATGTACATAAAAGGATTCTCTGATAGTGATTAACCCACAGAGAATTATTACCTGACTTTGCAGTTCCCCTCATTTTTGGTGTCTTTCAGCTCAGCGCTTTGGTTCTACGGTCCGTAACGTAACTGTGTTGTTGGGTCTTAGGTTGGGTCACTCCAATAAGCGTAGCTTGGGCTGTTTTCGGAGAATCCAGCTGTAAAAACCCACTGTCCACTAACTGCTCAGCAGCAAACAGCAGATAGACACAGCCAAAGGGCAACTAAAGAGCATTTAGCGGCTAAAGAGCCACATATTTTCCCTCAGGAGCTGGTGGAAACCAAAAGCAGAGCTAAAAGAAGAGGGAGTACTGGACCTAGATTCATCACGTGGCCACAAACCCAACTCCAAATCAATGATAACATTGCTCCATGTATGCTGGAGTCTTAAATAAGCAACTGTTTGCTAACACATTGGCCATTTTATCTTACAGGGAGTCAGTGTTGTGTTTCCAGTTTGTTTCTGCTGCCCCCAAGTGGCCAAAAAAAATCTGTTAATGCAGGTTTAACTACATAAAGGTGCTCATGAAATTGGTCATTATAGTTTGTGCCCATCATATAGTCACCGGGCTTACATGAGATTTTTATGTTTAAACACGCAGATTATTGAACACGTTTGGAGATGCATGTCCATAATCCTTGGTACAAGTCGTTTCACAAAGGGTGTCCCAAATACTTGAAGGAAAAAAAAAAAGATGGCTGGATCTGGATAAGTAAGCTGGTATGGATCATTTCCAGTCTCCCACTTTGTTTGTACATTCACTCCTTACATCCTTTACCACTGCAGAAAAACTAAAGATCTAAGAGTCAAACTGTTGCTCACAACGATAGAAGAACGTACACGCAGAAAACGCACACGCCTTTTGCACTTTTTACACCCAGGTTATTCCTGGGCTGACACCAGTCAGGCTTAAAAGTAAAAACCAAAGCAGGAAGGTGAAAGAAATAAAATAAGGCAGAGAGAAGAGAAAGGGGTGAGATGGCTGGCAGAGCACTGAGATAGATCCTGTGTGCAAAAACCAAAGATGATTTTCCTTTGATGTGGCAGATGCACACATCCATAACAGGCCCTCTGAGAGAGAAAGAGATGAAGAGAAGGTGAATATACATGCCATCTTTATCCCTTTTTTATGGTGTTGTAGGCGTATGAGAGATATGAAATTTAATGAGAGAGGACGCCATCTGACAGGGACACGGAGACTCGGTTAACACCGAGGGGAAGCATAGCCATGTTACAGGCAAGGAGCTGAGATGTAGGTTTTGCCCCCTCAGCCTCATCTAACAGTGTAAGCACATTCAATAACAAGGGCCTTTTTTAAAGAGGAGACCGGTTTATAATTCAGTGTAAGGTTTAACCCTTTGACTGTTGCTGAGCTGCTGCAACACTAGACAGAAGCGCAGGAAAATAAAATAAATGCATTGGGTTTCCCACATTATGACTCAAGTGCCTAACTTCACTTACAAGGCAATTATAAGCGGAGAATAGGAACAACAGCCGATGGTGTCTAACCACAGGTTTAACCAACCAGTCAGGCGGCAGACCAGTATCTTTAACTGGTCACAGTACAGCTGTTGAGCCGACTACGAATGTGATTTGCGCACGACGACTGACGGGACCATGTTGGACCAGGTCTGTTCCAGTCCGGGTCAGAGGGTGTTGACAGGGGGCAGAAAGGAGGAGATTCTAATTTTAAGTCGTCAGTCGACAGTCGTCATTCGTCAGTCGTCATTCGTCAGTCGTTCTCACAAAGATTTTTCAAAAACATATTTGCGACTTGACGAAGGCAGCAGATGACATCATTTGTGCGTCGCCCGTGGGAGATGTACCCGTAAATAAACCACTGAGCTACAAACTTCACCCAGCTCCAGTTCCCTCCGTAGGCTCTACAGTCCTACAAACCTCTCCATCTCAGGATTTCACCAGACTCTGTGCTTTTTTTTTTTCCCCCTCCTTTTTTTTTTGGCCTCTTCAGTGCAAATGTCACTGCATCTAAACAGTGCAAGCTGCTGGTTGTCGTCCATGTTTGTTGTGGTACAAGAACGCATGACAATTGATGACGTTTTGGGATTTGCGGGACTGTCTACCTACCTCCAGGCCTCCAGTGGTTACTGGCCAGTGGTTCGGGGTTTTGTCTAGTGTAAGTTGGAAGTTGGTGGAAACAATCTTTTAACAATCACTTTAACCAGACCAAGCAGGTTAAATGTGAAAGCACTGCAAGAGGGAAATACAAAGGGAGCCAAAGCACAGCAGTCACAGCTCTTGCAGTCTCTTATGTAGCCTTGTAGCCCTGAACTGGAGTTTTACTGTGGACGACCTACACGCCGGCCACGACGGGACCCTCCATGTATGTGAGGCCACCCCACAAAGGTACCACAGCACCTCAGTAGAGATTTAATGTGCGTTACATCACATTCGTTCGGCCAGTGTCCACAGCGTATTTCCCCCACATACACACAGATCAGGAGCAATTTTGGTTTCCATTCCATTTTTCCTCAAGGTCATTTTTGACATGGACACAGGAGGAGACGAAGTTCAAACCATCAAAGTTACGATTTTCAGTTAACCCGCTTTAGCCATTTTAGATCATTGGTAACACGTTATTTTACAAGGCCCGTATTTTCTACCTAGCTTACCGGAAACTTTCCTCATAATTTCCCTAAAAACGAGCTCGTATACGGCCGTAAATTACAAGGATATTTCCGAGCAATGGCTATGCAAATTGGTACTAATCATTAGGGAAATGGAGAAAGTGTTTTTTGCTTCTAGGTAAGTAGGTAGGTAAAAAGTAGTTCCCAAACAGATCCATCAGATATGCAGATGTTTAGTTTTGAAGAGCGGACTCACAAAGAAAATATTCAGATTCAGAAATCCTTCTCAGCCTTTGGGAAACACTGTGGTTCCTGTTTAACTGTGCGTACAAAAGGCTGTATACGTGTTGCTAACTATTTCTCCACTGCAACACTTTCTAGAACCCTGCATTGCAGCCACCTGACTGTTGATATCTGTGGATGGGTAATTTAGGCGAGCAGGTGGGCAGCGAGATAAGTCTTTTCACACTAATAAATCCCTTTGCAGTGAAGCGAAGCGAAGCGAATTCAATCTGAAGAGAGTAAAAACACAGGGGAAGAGCCAAGTAATTGACCACCAATCAGAACTATCTGATGGCTTCTGTAAAACCAGCGATTGGCCGGTGAAATGCCTGATCATGAAAGCGTAAATGAATGAGCATGATGTGACTTGAAGAAGTTTGATTTATGGGACAGGATGCTGCTGCTGTAATGAAAAACCTTCTTATGATGCACTCACTAAAATTGAGCGTTGGGAGGAGGAAAAAATAAATAAATATATATATATATATATGTATATCAGCAAATTCCACATGAGTTTATGTGAATCACCTGAGAATAACCCGATAGTTCCATCACTTGTAAACAGCGTAAGATTAGAGCAGAGCAGTGTTTTTGCAGAAAGACGTTATTATAGTGAGCGTGATGTTACCGAACACACAAGAGCCTTGTTTTACAGCCACGGGCCACAGCTATAATCAAACACACCCATCCAGACTAATGGAAGGAGAAACTCTGTGTGTCAGACAGCTAATTGCTACACTCAGTCTCTCTCCTTCTCACACACACACACACACACTTTCTTCTTTTGTCTTTACTAATATAATCTGGCTCGGCAACTCTCAGTCTGAGGCAGTTACCTCCACCTTCTCCTCCTCCTCCTCCTCCTCCTCTCCCCCCCGTCCTCTCTCCCTTTCTTCCGGTAAAGGATGTTCGGGCTTTAATGAGAAGCTCCTCATTATTGCTCCTCGCTTCATTCTTTTCTCCCTGAGTTGCTGCTGCTGCTGCTGCTGTTGGCGCTGAGCCCTACAGTGCAATGTCAGAGTGCTGTTAAAATTCTGTTTTGTTTAGAGGACGAGCACAACATGAACTGACTTTGTCTCTGGATTCAAGTTCAGTGGGTTTATTGTCAAGACTATTTCCCAGACACGTATTTTCCGCAAAACAGTCCAGGGCTGTAACTAACGATTACATTCAGTATAGATTAATAAATATCTCTTTTTTTTTTTTTTTTGATTAGTTGATTAATCACTCAGTCCGTATATTGTCACAAAGAATTTCCCGTAGCCCGATGTGACATCTTCAGACGTCGCTCTGTCCGACTAACAGTCCAAAAGCAACAGTTGTAATTGATTATTGATACGAACTGATTCATTTTCTGCCGATGGACTAATCACTCAGTCCGACTTATCGTTGTGGCGAGGGCAACTACAAAAGGTAAATTATTCCAGGACTTTAAACGATTAGTCGACTTAAACCTTTGGTTGATCAATAGAAAATTAATTGATCATTTTGATCAATGAGTTGGTTAAGTCGTGCAAGGATGGTATAATATAGTTAAGGGAATAGCAAATTAGGCTAAAATGGGTTATTGTGTTTTCCATAATAATAATAGCGTGATGACACTACAAGGGCAACTGTGCTTTACTATCTTATTGATTCTAATGTTCAGTTCTGGCGTCTTTCTCAGGGAATATTACCTGTTTAAAATGATGAAGGGGATGTTTGCGATGAAGGAGCCGGGGGCTCACTCTGCTGGATAACTTTTGGTCATTTTCACAATTTTCACCAAAAAAAAAATGGAGATTAATTAGTAATAAAACGTAACAGCGCTGCATGTGCTTTTTAATATTTAATGCTGGGTAAAAAAAAAAGGCTAAAAATTTCAGCTTTTCATTCCTTCCTCTGTTTTTCCACCAGACATGATGGACCGGTGGTGGGTGTGGCAGTTTGCCCTGGTCACCCTGGCAACCGTTTACCTCAGCCCCTCCCACGGCAAAAGCACAGAGTTCTTCTCTGACACTGTGATCAACAACGTGGTGGCCAATCCTCGTACGGGCCGACTGTACGTCGGCGCCGTCAACGCCCTCTACCAGTTGAACCCTGACCTCCGAATCGAGTCCCGCACCGAGACGGGACCCAAACGGGACAACAGACAGTGCACGCCGCCCGTCACCGACGCCTGCGAGGAGGCCAAGGACACGGACAACCACAACAAGCTGCTGCTGGTCCACGGGGCCAAAGACGTGCTGGTGGTCTGCGGCAGCGTCTTCAGGGGCATCTGCTCGCTGAGGAACCTGAGCAACGTGGAGCAGCGGCTGTACTTCAGCGACACCAAAGGAGAGAAGTCGTACGTGGCGAGCGCCGAGGAGAGCGTCTCTGTGGTGGGAGTGATGTCATACTTCACCAAGGATAAAGACAACTTCACCGTGTTCCTGGTGAGGAGGAAAACACACGCTCAGAAACAAACAGTTCAGATTGCTTCATATTGTTTCCTGGGGTAAATAAAAATGAAAATAAATGATCACCTCCATCTGTGACACTGGGTGAACAAACACAATAAAAAAAAATTAAAAACAATTTATAGAGAGCGGAGAAATTAAATTGAAAGCCTTATGGGAAATGAGAACGCTTGTCAGTCGTCTTGAAATGTTTTTTTTTTCCTTTTTTATTGTTATTATTCTTTCTTCACACCGTATCAGTGTATTGGTCTTTACAAGATGTTTTATGATGTCTTCCACAGGGCTGAGTTCCTCCCTTCCATCAAAACATGCTTAAAGCTATGATGTTTCGGGCAAACTAGGAAGAAATGATCTCATACCTGATATTGTGATATGCAAAGATTTACCTTCCTGCAGCGTCAGTACTGGCCGGGATCCTGGAGGGACTTGTGTAGTTTAAAGGAGCGTTCCAAAATCGAGGGGGACACCTTTTGTGCTTTCCTATTCGGAGACAGATGAGAAAAAAATCTGTGCATCTCTGCTCGTCTCAACATTTGCCTTTGAAAGCTGTTGAGGGGCACAAGCCATGAGTGAGTCAAGTTGCAGAAGTCAAGTCCGGAGTGTAGGGTCCTAGTAAGGCAGCTCTAGGGATGAAGAGTCGGTCCACGTTCGTGATTTTTAGTGAAATGTCTCGATAACTGCTGGGTGGGCTGTCAAGGACATTGTTACACACATTAATGCCCCCCATCGGACGACTTGTAATAACTTGTGATGCCTTAATTTTTCATCTAGCTCCATCGTCAAGACGAATTTCTAACTTGCCTTACACTTTGGTTTATGACCAAAACTAATGACATTCCCGTCATCCTCAGCTGTACATTGTAGTTTAGAACATAATGTCAGTTCAGTCAGCTGGAAGCTTTTCATCTACCTTTGGGTTTGTCAGAGATGTTGAATATTAGAATTTCTCCTCTCTCTTTCTCTGTAGGTTGGTAAGGGGTACGGCAGCCATGACAGCACCAAGCTGATCTCCACCCGTATCCTCCAGGACTATGGTGACTGGGTGGTTTTCGACAGCATCATCGAGGCCTCGGCGGTCCAGGCCAACCCGTTTGTGCTGCGGTACCTCCACGACTTCCGCTTCGCCTTCAAAGACGGCGGCTTCGTGTACTTCCTGTTCTCGCGGACGCTGGGGGTGCAGGACACCAAGAACTTCACCTTCATCTCCAGGATGTGCGAGGACGATCAGGGGTATTACTCCTACACCGAGCTGCAGCTCAACTGCAGCGCTACCAACAAGTACAACAAAGCTCAGGTAATGATAATGGACCCTTCGGCCACTGGTAGACTGTCAGCATTTTTTTTTATTTAAAGGACGGCAGTGAGTCGGAAAAACACATTTGGACATTTTATGTTTGGATGACTTTGCTTAAAACTGGAATATTTGAGAATTCCTCGGCCCTCACCCCTGAAGAACTTTATAAATTGGATTTAACATGCTCCTGAACTTGAAATAGCTTGAATTTAAGAGGTCTCCACTCTCACTGTGCCTCTGGTATGTCAGCCGTGCAGAAGTTTTTAGTGTGAATATCCAACATTCAGCATTTGCATCTCTCCCTTGTCTCCCAGGCTGCCTACGTAGCGACACCAGGTGAAGCTTTGGCTAAGAGTATGACCAGTTCGGGCCAGCATGGACCAGTTTCAGCCCATGACAAGGTGCTGTTTGTCACCTTCACCTCTGATGAAGACTCATCTACTTCAGCCATGTGTAGGTGTCATTTTAATGCTTAAAAACGTATGTCCCTAAACTTTGTCACTACATTTCATTCAGCAGAGTGATCAAAATACAGACTTTCTGACATTTTGAAAAGAATCTAAATGGTGACGAATTTTGGAAAATTCACTGGATTTCATCCAGTCTTCACCAAATAACAAATTTGGATGAGTCCAAAAACGTTTACGCATTATCGACCATTTTCACTGGTCGCCGAGTTCTTGTAGGCTCGGCCAACAACTTGTTGCAGTCGAAAGCCTCGTGCAAGTGTAACCCAAATAGGATTAGAGCTGAAACGATTAGTCACATAATCGATTACTTGATCGACAAAAAAATTAATCTATAATTATTCTGGTAATAAACAATGAAAAAAAAGGCCCAAAACTTGCTTGTTCCTGCTCATTCAGCGTGAAGATTTTCTGTTTTATGACACTGCCAAAGGAATATGTTTGGATTTTGTACAGAGGACCGGACAAAATAAGACATTTGAAGAAATTTCCTTGAACTTTGTGAAAGTGCGATGGGCGTTTTTCTGTCATTTTCTGACATATTACAGATCAAACAACTAATCAGCTAATTGAGAAAACGATTGGTTGGGTTGCAGCCCTAATTGGGATGGAACACATGTATTTCTGAGTGGCTCTGCAGAATCTGGTGGCGTTTCGCCTACAGTACATGTAGCGCTACAGAAGTATGGCCAGCTTTAATGGCCAAGGCAGTGGTCCTAAATCTGTTAATCCCTTTTAAATTTTGCATCATTCATTCCTACGCAGATCCCTAATGTTCCCAAACTTTGGGTGGTCACTGCAAATCAGCATAATTATGTACCGCATTTTCTTCCATCGGAAAAATATCATT
Source organism: Xiphias gladius (assembly GCF_016859285.1). NCBI lineage: Eukaryota > Metazoa > Chordata > Actinopteri > Istiophoriformes > Xiphiidae > Xiphias > Xiphias gladius. The sequence goes on along the minus strand of NC_053401.1, from coordinate 2,824,588 downwards.
CTCATATCATTTTTCATGTTGGTGTGTGTGTTAAATAGAAGAGAGAAAACTGCAGGAAACAGGTACAGACGGTGTTTTCGCTCCTGTTTGTAGGTATGTACCCTCTGCGCTCTGTTAATAAGAGGCTGGTGGAAATAATAGGAGCCTGTTACAGCAACAACGGCATCATTAACGAGAAGGCTGCCGTCTACTCGCCTTACTCCTCCAAGTCTGAAGAGCTGTGCAGCAGCAATAACCAGGTGAGAAAGTCATCCTGTGCGTCAGAGATAAAAAGAGCCTGAAACTAGAGAGAGAGAAATATTGATGAGTCCATAATTCTATTAATTATTTTCATATTATTAATCAATAATAGATGTTTTACACGTGATGATGCATTTTAATTTCTGTTCTGCTCCGTCAGAACAACATGGCCATCAGATACAACTGCGGAGCCGAGTTCCTGCCCTCCCCACTGGCCAGCAAGGCCGAGTTCGCCTTAACATCAGAGCCCTCATTGGTCCATAAGGGTCACATGACGGCTGTGGCTGTGGCCGTGGAAATGGGGCACGCTGTGGCGTTCCTGGGCACCGCCACTGGAGAGGTAACGACTCCCCAGCTGACTTTTCTATCACCGTCCAGTCTCTTATACATATACCCTTTTCTTTCTTTGCTTGTTTCTTCTTTTTTGTTTACTGTATTCTTTAAGTTTTGTCATTTTTTGTCTTTTTTTTTTTTTAATAGGAATTCGAATGGTTGAAACAATCAATATGTCTAAATGCACTAGGGTTAGTAAAGTTTTCTTCTCCTAGTATACAGCGATTTCCCTGCCTAAGCACTGAAAAGAGAGACGTAAAGCAGGCTTATATCTTACGATGGCGGAGGTTTCTAAAGGCAGTCTGGCATCATCTTGTATTGTTTCCGTCCTCCAAACCGGTCCCTGTCCCTGCACCAAACTCACGGCTTCCAACAATATGAACAGACACTTGTCGACCTGTACGCCGAACTCACTGGCTAACTTGTATAAGCACAGCTGCTCTTTCCACCATTGTCAGATGTCCAATAGTTGTAGGATATTTTAGCAATACGTACAATTTTAATTATGAAATCCTCTAAATGTACAAAAATTTCGACGTATCATGTTTTTTTTTTTGTTTTTTTTCCTGTAATATCGAAATTGTATGGATGTGATTTGTAGTAGTCTGGCCTGAAGTGTGCTGACATTTTTCCCCACATCTGTTGTGGGAAATAATGACCAAAACTTGAAATTAAATCAGCACTCTGCAGTGAGAAAGCTGCACTCACCAACAACAGACTGTTTTTTCTTTCCTGTCTGTTCTGTGTCGTTTGGTGTGTTGTCATAACTTGTCCTGAGTAGGCAGCACTTGCTGACTATGAAGGAGGAAACCCAGCACGTTAACGCGGGTTTTTGTGTCTCTGTAGGTGCTGAAGGTGCATCTGTCGGCCCGTCCCGAGGTCTACGGGCGAGCGCTGGGCGAAGTCACGGCGAGCAAGGTCAACAAGAACCTGCTGTTCGATTCCAGCCTCCAACACGTGTACATCGCCAACGAGAAAAAGGTCAAACTGACGTAGACACAGACTGATTGATTATTCTTTCTATTAAATCCACGTCTACGCCCTTTCATCCATCTAACACCTTGGTGTCACCACGTGAGGAGGGTCAGGGACTCGGTCATGAGCCACCTTCTTGTTTTCCATTTCATCCATCAGGGTCAGGGATTTAATGAGTGTTTCATTTATGGGGTCTGGCTTATTTGATCATTTATTCATTCGTTCGACTAGCACCGATACATCCGTCTACATTACCACACAGAAGTCACTCATTGATTTATTCACTCATCCTCTTTCTCTCTGAGCCTCTTTGTTTTCCTCTCTGCTTCTTCTCTTCATCTGTCTTTCTTTCATCTTTCGGTCACCATCGTTCTCTCCCGCCGCACGCGGGCGAAATTGATGTTATTGATTTAGAAACGAATTAATTACAATGCACTTCAAGAGGGCAATTCACTTTGATCAAGTCAGGTGACAATACAAGAGGTTGTTCCATCTGCTCATTTAAATTTATTAGACCGGCCTCTTCTGTGTCAGAGGAGAAAATTATTTACAAAGCTTGTTGGAAGAAGTTCTCTGCCGAAGTACCATCCATCCTTTACAAGCACATTATGCATGGGGCAAAGGAAAATGGGGCTCACCTCCTTGGGTACACTGCAAACAGGAAGTGCTAATAGCTAATTCGGCATACTTTTAACGGTCCCAGTTTGCCAAAATATGAACAATTATAGGCTAAAACCAGGGCTCAAAAGCGAGTACCAGTACCTACCTGCTGACATTACAACAGCAATTTTTTATTGGCTTTTTTTTAGGGTCTTGGTCTCCTGATGGCTTTAGCTGTTTCTGTCGTCACATTGGCTCCAAAATAGGCCTGTACGTTAGCGCTAGCAGGTTTCCATCCATCCGATTTGCAAAAACACTTTCGACTTAATCTGTTTTCAAATTTCAAACTTCTCAAATTTCACACCGAGCTGATTAAAGTAGACGTAGGAGGACCAGCAGCTCTTCACTTGGAATAAAAAAAAAAAAAAACCTCAGAGATCCACTCTAAAATACAAGGACGTCGCTCTGGACAAGCTTTAAATTACAGGAGTATCAGTGAGTTCACAGAAAAATCGTAGGCTGTAATTATTACTGGGCGTTAAAAAATGACTCACATAACACTCTCCGGATGGGATCAAAATCACTGACCAGCGCAGGTAATGTTGAACCTGCCCTGGAGAAACGAGTCCAGTCTGAACGGGGCTTCGGTTGAACGTTGAGCTGAATGCTAATATAAGCATAAGAAGCTTTCGCATAATCAGTTTTAAATCTATGGATTTTTTTTTTTTGTTTGTTGTCCTAATCGAAAGTGTGTCTTCTTTCACCCTGAAGCACCTGCGTGTTGTTCACAGTAACAGCTCCTTCGTAATAAAAGCCCGTCATATGCATGCAGATCACCAAGGTTCCAGTCCAGGCCTGCCACCTGAAGACAGACTGCCACTCCTGTGTCTCCATGAAGGATCCGTACTGTGGCTGGTGTGTCCTGGAGGGAAAGTGAGTCACTCTGTGTTTGTCTGGCTGTGTAAAGGTTTCGACAAACATTAAGAGCGTTTTGTTTGAATGTGCGTTTTCAATTTGCCCATAAAAGAGCTGCAGTGGGAATGCTGGAAATTCTGACAAAGAAAACACTTGGCTGAGGTGGAAAAGCTGGTGTATTGATTAAAAGCCAGAGGTCACAAAGTGCGATGGAAAGAGACTTGGTGAAGAAATCCTGACTTACACGAAGCATGTGACATAAGATCTGTGTGATGCGATGAAGAGACTCTACCTTCCCTCAAATTAATACGCGAAACCAACAGAAATATTTCCATCATGTTCTCCAGATCGTTTTGCAGTGTCTGAGGTCTGACCGACTCTCCTTTAATTGTGTCATCTCGCTGCCCCTTCTTCTCCTGCAACGTGGAATTAGCGCCACCAATCTTGATGAACCAACTCCTAACATTTGAGTCACAGTCGCACGTTAACTAACTCGCATTAAGTCGTATCTTCTTTTGCTGATTTTTCTGGGAATTTGGTTACAATTGGCTCTACATTTGGATAGAAAACCGGACTGTTTTTTTTGTTGTGGTTGCTTTTTGTGGACGGATTAAATCAACCTCTTAATTGCATTTGAGTTGAGCCAGGAGATCAGGATTAGACAGAAACGTATGATTCAAACATGTTTGTTGGAGAGTACAAGGGAAGTGTACGCTCACTGGTTAACGTGCAGTGAGTTGTGCTAATACCCGCGGAGCACTTTAAGTGCCAGGAAAATTCAAATCTACGTTATACCAGTACAGTTGGCGAAACCTAATCCATATCATGGCAAATGTCTCAACAAGTTACACCTGCCCTCCCTAGCAAATAAGCGTCATGGCAGCTTTTAAAGTGCAGTTGCTGTGATTAGTGGATTCACTCTCGGGGGAGAGGTAAATCCATAAAATAAAAACTAAATAAAAAAAATTCAAATCTACGTTATACCAGTACAGTTGGCGAAACCTAATCCATATCATGGCAAATGTCTCAACAAGTTACACCTGCCCTCCCTAGCAAATAAGCGTCATGGCAGCTTTTAAAGTGCAGTTGCTGTGATTAGTGGATTCACACTCGGGGGAGAGGTAAATCCATAAAATAAAAACTAAATAAATAAAACTCGCGTCAAGCCCGCATGTTTTTGAATTCTGACACGCGAATTTGCCCAGCTGACCAACAGCAGCAGTAGCCGTCTCGACAGAACTAAGTGACAGTTACTGAGCTAGCTAGGTGAGGAGAGCTCGTTTTCTACTCGTGTGCTAGCAGCTAGCCCGCCAGCTACGGTAGCGCGCCCACTAGCCCTGCACGTAGTCCCTACATCAGCAAGCCTTTAGCGCACGCACGTATAAACCTCACTGCGCCGCTTTTATGGTGTGACTGGGTCTTAAGGCTTTAAAAGTTTTTTATTAAACAAACCGCTAAAAGGTTAATGGCTAAAAGGGAGGAAGTCTGATCTAAGTGTGGTCATTTTTAGTAACGATACCAGGGCTACCGGTCGTCTCCACGGTCTCATTTGTTTATAGTAATGACACAAAAGCAACACTGGGCAACACTATCAATATCACTTCTCCAGTTATTTAATGAAACTCACATGTGACCGAATCATTCGTGAAGTTTGATATTATCGCCGTCTTCTCGACTCACAGGTGCACCAGGAAGCAGGAGTGTAGCAGGTCGACGGAGGAGAACACCTGGCTGTGGTCACCCAACCAGCAGTGCGTTCAGATCCAGGCCTTCAACCCGCCGAACCTCAGCTGCAAGAAGACCCGGCAGGTACGAGAGAGTGACACGGAGGATGTGAGGGAACGTGGTTGTTTCTCCCTCGGTGGTGTGGATTCCCCCTGAGCCGAGGAAATTTTAAACCGGTCGAACCTCGGGAAAGGGGCTCTGTGCTGTCAGCAGCATTTCTCTTCTTAACCTTCTTATTCTCTGAAGCGCGGCGACGTTATGATTTAAAAATTTTTTTGATATGAGCCAAATGTATGTCACACACTAATCGATACTGTATGTGCTGACAGTTCCTCTGAAGAGCAACAAAGAACAACTCAGCTCATGAAGGGAAATAGTGCCTCCCCCGTAAATGTTGTTTCACACCCAGCAACTGCTGATGACGCCTCGTTTCAGTGAATCGATATTGAGAAACAGCACCAACAGTGCTAATTTCACTTAGGTTCGGAACAACAGTTTGTCATGGTAGTGGCTGTTTTACCATGCTACAAGTTCCCGGGACACATAGCCAATCATGTATATTGACTAAAGACCAGCATTAGATCATTTTTCAAAAAACTGCCATCCTTATCTAAACATATGAAGCAAGACCCTGTTCCCAGGTTCGATTTTTAGTTATTAGTGTTCTTATGAATGTCAAATGGGATTTTTAATAAGGTTTTCTTACCTTCTGGAACAGAACCCGCGGGTTCTGCTTTCACTTCGGCCTCTGTAAAGGTGCGGTCGTGGGGTCACGTGAGCTGAAGTGCTAACAGCCCTGAAATTATATGATTAGATGGGTTTCACGCTGAAAGTGCTGTTTCAAAGGCTTTCTCTAGCTAAAAATGAGAATAAAACTCTTGTCTGATCATTTCTACGAGGCAAAATAAGATCCCGGCCAACAGCATGAAGGTAATGTTGAGCGAACTAATCCCTACAACTTGATCACATTTAAAACCTTAATGCTTTAGCAGCATTAATATGCATTTATGTGCCAAATACCAGCAGAGGGAAGTGTGGTGCATTGCTCCATCTGAACCCGACGGCTCAACTCTCTGAATTAATGAATGAGGAAGTGATCAAAGAGCTGATTTGCCGGAAAAGACACATGGTTCTTAAAGATGTACAACGCCGGTCTGTCTCACGCTTTTCTCCCCCCATGATGCCTTTCTACTCGTGGCATAACAAAGACTACTCTTAGACTTTGCTCAGATTTTGTCTGGCACACACGGTCGGCCGTGAACCAAATAAAGACGCACGATGCTTGTTCACAACGTGGATTGGTTCGAGTCGCCGCTTTGGAGGACCTCGCCGCGTTTGAAGGGAATAAAAAAAATGAACGTTGCTCTGGTTGATGTGAGGAGAGAAATGTGTTCTGTGTGTAGACTGTAACATCGGTGATTGGTAATTTTTGTAACGTAGTTCTCATCGAACCTGATGAGGACAATAGATTAGCATTATGGGTGCGTGATAATCAGCATCAGGTCAGGTTCTTAATAAACACTATGCAAATAGAAGTAGGTGGGTTGAATCCTTTTTACACTGCAGCTGAGACTTTGTCTGTAGTTTTATATTTGTCTTACTTGGAAGAGCTGATTTTCAGTCCTTGGGGGCAGGTTTCAAGTCAGTCGAGACACGTCCACGGAAAGTTTCAAGTTCTCTCGAAGCAAAGTATAAAGACAAACATGGTCTTTGAGGGCAAATTTCAAGTCACGTGTCTTTCAGGGCTTTGTGAGCTGATCATTTAAAGGACACAGCATTTGACCTTTTTTTGTCTTTTAAAGCTGTGGCTGTTTTGTTTTTGTTTTTTTTTACATTGCTGAGACAAATACTTTGATTGAGGGAGCCTGATAATTAAATATACAAGGCCAGTCTTTATTAAATATGACTTGAAGGTTCATTGTCGAACCTCGAAATACTAGTTTGACAGTAAATTCTTAGCACTTCCTGGAAACCTTCTGGAGCTTTCAGCAACATGTCATGATGTTTCAATGTTGGGGGATTTTGACAGGTTAAAAATTCTGACACTTTAAAAGGTGCACTAATCAATATTTTTACATCAATAAAAAATCAAATTACTATGTGTAAAGTGAAAAGTGTTGCTTCTAGTGAATGATCACCGGGTTTGCGGTCCCCCCCCGGCTCTGTGAAGATGTGTAGCGCCTTTCAGCTCATCGTTTTGGTTTTACAAGCCCGGCAACTTTACTGTCTTGGTTCAGTCTCAGAAACCGACTGGCGAGGAAGGTGGAACATTTGGCAGCTAAAGAGCCAGATATTTTTCTCAGGAGCTGGACACGAGTCCACATGAATGATAATGTTGCCCTGTTGCTGCTGGATGTGTAAAGACGTAGGTGAAACACCGTCCCAACATTTTCCTTCCAAAGCTCCTGATAGTTTTAACACAAGTGAGACCAAGTCCTGTTGTTCCGCAGGCCTGAGGATTAAATATGCAAGCCGACTGGCAATGCACAACCCCCGTCTCCTACAAAATCGATTTAAATACTACTGATTTGCTTTGTCAAATATGAATTGGAGGGAAAATAATTGCTGCATTGATTTATGTTAATTGGCAACATTTGTTCTAATCAAGGAAGTGTGACGTCTTCTGTACTGCACAGAAGTCGTGCAGAGGAGGTCAGGATGAATGACTGGGCGCGTTTGGGCCACTGAAATACTTTGAGGGTTTAGGGAAAGATTGTTGTTTTGGAAAACATTCTCTATCTGTTTTACTTTTGCATGATTACTGTTCCTGCGATGACAGCCAGGAGCGTAAAATATGGATGAACTGGGGGGATTATGCATCAAGTAAAGACACGATTAAGGCAGTAAATTGATGACAGTGCATTGATGACTCATTCTTGACACCGGCGTTGACTTTTTAAATAGTTAACCAACACCACCCGCGCTCCCTAACCTTAACTGATTAAAAAAACATACTCGGAGTGGCAGCATTCATCTGCTAATGCAAATTAGTTTTTGTAAGAGCTACATTTTTCATGGGACAGGGTTTTCTGTTGAAGGACTGTTTGTTTTAGCTTTTTATCATCCAGGATTTTACCAACTCAAAAACCGGAGACTTGAAAGTTTTTGCTTTGAAGTGATAAATCGAGTCTTTGTGGAGTCAGTCGAGTCGATTCTCAAGTCCTCAGTCGGTGTCTTGAGTCTGGTTCTCAAGTCTGCGGCTCATATTTCTGATTTTAATTTGTCGTGTTTCACAATGTGCTTCACATAGCAAATCTGTAAAAATCCGATCAGAAATTCTGATTCTGAGTTATTTTAATTTGGACTTCATTACCCCTAAATCCTTTTGAGATTACTTCAGCTTCTGGTGGGGAGGAGGTGAGTCCAGCTTTCTCCGAACAAAACGATCCTGAAGTTGGATCACGGCAAACACCAGAATTTCTTTTGGGCCCAGATAGATGAAGCTGCCGCATCTCAATTAGCGGGTTTGGGACCGTCGCCTCTGTTGCAGCGCCCAGTTTGTGATCTAAATCTGAAAAGACAGTTGGAATTTGGCTTTAAGAAACTTTGCCTCATGCTGCTTCACTTTGCCTCTTAAGAAGAGGAAAGGTCTCCGGTGAATTCATTCAGGGGCCTCTCCAGGCTGAGAGTTACCCAAGATCAGAAAGTTTGAAATTAAAACTTCAGCAGTGGAATTAAAACGGTTGAGGTCAGCGAGGACTAATGAGAGGAGCTGATGTTTGAACGGCACAGTTGAATAGTAATTACTGCACTCGCGCACGCACACACACACACACACACACTCACACATATGAAGAAATGACCCACATGCCTGCATGGGGGCACAGGCATGATCAGATGTATGCACAACTTATCCTGGGTCAGCCCAGTCGTACTTCGACTCTTACGTATTCTCTCACATCTTGCTGTTGCTCATTAACACACACACACACACACACACACACACACAAATATTGTTAGCCAGATGCTTTATCATTTATGCCGAGAGATAGATTTCCTTTAATATTGCCCATACACGTCATTGCTATCGTAGTTACTCTGTCACACTCACACCCAGTTTTATTCTGTCGTTCACACTGAAACACAGAAAATCCGCTCCCTCCCTCAGTCTGCCAGTAGACACATCTGTTTTTCTTTCATCTCACTGCGGCCAGTAGATGTGAGAAGTGAAAGATAATTACTTCAGTGTTCTCATTTTCCTGCTCTTGTGCGTCTCTCGCTCTCTACAACGCTCAACTCCTCCTACGACATTTCTCCCTCCCACTCCCCATCTTTTTACACTCCTTCTCCAGGTTGACATCAGCGTACCCACCCTCCCCAGGGTCAGGCCGCCCGACACCCTGTACTGTGTTTTCGGCTCCGTCGTGAGCGGGGCCGTGATGAGCGTTGACGGTCAGGTGCTGGTCACCTGTTCGCTGCCCAGCCCCGCGGAAATCCCACCCACTCCCGACCGGCAGGGTAGGTGGACACATGGAGGGTTTACAGGATGCACACGAGTGTTTTTAATACGTGGACCATTCTGGTGGAGTGGTTTGTGATTTTTGAAGGACTTTTTGTTCCCTGAGTTGCGTCTAGCAGGCAGCATTGCCAACATCTTGCCAGTTGATTTTGAAGCACTACTGTTGGTTTAAGGCCAAAATACATTTCTGATCTGCTGTTATGTTACGTTACGTGTTTGCCTTTATTTATATCTTTTTTTCATTCGTTTTTTTTATGTCTTATGTAAATCACTTCGAGATGCGTCGCTGTTGGAAGGTTTCTATGCAAATACACACCATTCAGCCACAACATTAAAACCGGTAACTGGATTTGGGAATGACGGTAACCATTTAGAAGGCTCTTTTTCTTATTTTGACTCAAAAAAGCTTTGGGAAACCAGATAATTTAGCAGTATTTATTCTGAATTTAAGCTTAGCTGTTTCCCCCACTCTCTGGTCTCCATGCTAAGCTAAGGTAACTGGCCTCTGGCTTCATATTTAGCTTAAAAATATGAGAGTAGTATTGATCTTCTCATGGAATTCCTGACGACAAAAATGAATGCTCATATTTCCCAATTGTCAAACTGTTCCTTTTAATTTATCCTGTTAATCTATAATCTAAAGCATTAGATTGCTTTTAGTGTACGTTACTAACCCGGGAGGAAACACAGCCTGTTAGGCAAAACTCAGGGAACAAAGGTCTGCTGGTCTTTTGCACCATTTTTTTATATCATTGATTTGTCTGAATGTCACAGAGACTCTTGAGTTCTCTGGAAGTTTCACTTTTATTGTATTTCTTTATTCTCTACTTGCATCTGTGTTTGTGTGTGCGTGCGTGTGTGTGTTTGTGTGTGTGTGTGTGTGTGTGTGTGTGTGTGTGTTTAGACTATGTGTCTGTCCCAGTCAAGATTCTGGTAAACAACAAAATCGAGGTGACGTCTGGAGAGTATCACTTCTACAACTGTGCTGCTACAGTCAGGAAGAACCAAAACGCACCGTAAGACAGACACAAACACACACATACACATATATATATATACACACACACTTGTATCACACACACGAGAGTATTTTGTGTTTTCAGGTGTATAGCGTGTGTGACCAGTGAATGGGGATGTCAGTGGAACGCTCAGGATCACAGCTGCAGTGACAGCGACGATCTCATAGGTGGAGATCACATCGTCAAACCACGACAGGTGTGTGCACGTGTGTTTGCTCGAGCTGTACAAACATCCAACAGAAAAAATAATCCGAACCTATCTTGATAACTGATTCATCGCTTTAGACAGATTTTACGCAAAGTATTTGCTGCTTTTCTGTGTTTTATATTGTTGTAAACTGAATATCTCTCTGGCTTTTGGACTGTTGTTCAGACGAAACAACACGTTGGAAGACGTCACTCTTGGGCTTTAGGAACTTGTGATGGGCATTTTTTTCCTCAACAAATATTTGCAAATTTCAGCCTCTGAAAAAAGAAGATTTGCTGCTTTTATTTGCCATGTGCTGTATCACTGAAAACAGAAAATGCATTAATTTGGGGATTTTTGATTGAAAACAAGCCATTCGAAGACATGATCTTCAGCTAAGTAAATTTTTCTGATATTTCATGGAACAAATCGATCATGAAAATAACTCTTAGTTGCAGCGCTAGTTTTCAAGGTCTCTCAAATAATAATTCATGTAAAATGACTTCCAATAGGATTAAAAGATCTTAAACTGCAGCCAGCTGGTCGTATGTGTGGACGACTGTCCAGGGTTGAATATTGTGTGGGAAATGCTGTGAAAAGAATAAAGCAATTATTGCTTTTTAACAGACTGTGTACATCGGACTTCATAGATAAAATTGTTAGTTTCAAGTTGCGAAATTAGAGATTTGTTAGTTAAGGTTTGAATTAAATGTTAAATTTGGGATGATTTTTTTATGGCAGGATCACTAAATGACCTGCAATATTTTTGCTCCCCGTCAATCACCAGATGACGATCTGAAGGGCCGGACGGAACCATTGTGTGTTCACGTGATCGATGAACTCAGCATTTCAAGTTCAGGCTTATTTGTGTAGCACAGGATCATAGGAGAGCAGCTCAAAGTGCTTCACAGGGTTGATAGAACATTAGGGAAATGAACACACACACACACACGCACGCAGAAAACTAATGAAAAGCTAATTTGAAACTAATTAAAAGCTGAATTAAAATGAAATGTTTTAAGCTTATTTGTAAAAAGTAGATAACATTACTTATAATAGTTCTGCCTCTGTCTCTCTTTCTGTGATAAAGCCTGACAGTTGTCCTCAGTTTGAGTCTCCGGAGCCGCTGTTGATCCCCGTGGGCTTCAAGATCCCCATCAGCTTCCAGGGAAGAAACCTGGACATCTACATGGTGAGAGATGCGTCGGACCTGCCGATGGACTGACTTAACACACATCCAAACATCATTCGCTCAACTCAACCTCGCTCTCTGTCTCCGTCTCCAGGGTCGGAGGTTCGCCATCGGCACTGAGCTGATGAAGCACACGGAGGAGGACGTCACACAGGAGCAGGGGTCAAAGTTCAAATTCAAAGGTTATGAGGTCAGTATATATAAAGGAGAGAACTCACCCAGGTTTACCTACGGCGCAGACCCTCCAGCCGATAAGGATAATCACAGTATCCTTACATTTGCTAAAACACACACTGCTTCGTTGTGAGTCAGTTGGCTTATTACATTACATTGCAACTCGGTTACTCCAGTTAGTGCTAAGCTTTATGTACAATATATGTATTAATGTTGCAGATTTAGAGTTAACCAAGTTGCCCTAGCACAGCAGTATCTGGCCAGACTGTCCCTAAAGTGTCTCCAAAATTACATTTAGAGAGGGACATGTAACAAAAATGTACTCATTAAGTTGAGCAAGTTACAAAGGCAGCATGTCATTATTTAGGTGAGTGTTAAAAGTATAAGGGGCAGAAATAAGAACATATTAAAAGCCTTTAAGGACATAACGTGACGACGACTAGCAGAACACACAGACATTATTTAGCAAAATATAAAATAAGTGTAATCTACAATCAGCAAAAAAACAAAAAACAAAAAAACAAAGCCAGGAAGGCACTAAAATAATAGAATCAAGTGAGCAGATAAAAACAGAAAGCGATCTCTGAGTTTGTCTTGGGGGTGACGCATTAGTTATTTTCCTACATCTTCACCCAAAAAAAACCTAAATGAAATCCATTTAGTGCACTTAACAACACACCCCCGGACTCTTCTGTAGCGTCCATTAGCTGTCCTCAGAATGCTGAAGGTACTCCGGGCCCTCTGTCTGTGTTTTGAAGATCAACTGTGAACTCTGCCAAGCGGTATAACGAAATCAGAGAGTGCATCATTAATGATAAGTAGGGAGTTAGTGAATCATTAGCGGTTAATCCGTGAGTAAATTGTGACTCGGAAAAGGTTCCAAGCTCGGTTCTAGTTGTATTTCTTTGATTTCTTTTTGTTTAGTTGACTTTGACATCTTATATTAATGTTTATATTTATCATTTTTAGGTTTATACTTTATTTGTCTTTCCATTTTACTGATACTCACACTTATTGAGTGTTAAACAGATGGCCACGCGTGTCTGATGGCGCCCCCAAATGGGCTACAAAGCAACATAATTATTTTCCCTGAGTCACTGAACTGCTGGTAGCAATTAATGTGTGTGTGTGTGTGTGTGTGTGTGTGTGTGTGTGTGGGAGATTCAGTGACCTTTTGCTGTCTTCCCTTGGTTTTTCCTCTTTTCTGCCTCCATTGATCCTCTCACCTAATGCTGAGTATAGGTCTGCCAATATGTAGTTTAAGAGTGTGTGTGTGTGTGTGTGTGTGTGTGTGTGTGTGTGTGTGTGTGTGTGTGTGTGTGTGTGTGTGTGTGTGTGTGTGTGTGTGTGTGTGTGTGTTTGTCTACTTCAATCTTTGTGAGGACCAGTTTGAGTTGTATAGCTTTCGGAGTGTTTGAGGACTTGGTTTTAGGGTTCATTGTAGAACTAGGTTCGGGTTTAGGGAATGCATTATGTCAATGAGTGTCCTCACAAAAATAGAAGTAAGTAAGTAAGTAAGTGTGTGTGTGTGTGTGTGTGTGTGTGTGTGTGTGTGTGTGTGTGTGTGTGTGTGTGTGTGTGTGTGTGTGTGTGTGTGTGTGTGTGTGTGTGTGTTTCTGAAAGTGTGTGCTGACCTTCACAGTTAGGTAGATGCAAGGTAATTTAATGTTGAGCTCCAAATAGGAAGGAATGTTTTGGTACTATGTGTTAATGAAAACCTGATGGGAAATGTGTGTGTGTGTGTGTGTCTGTGTGTGCGTGTGTGTGCACGTGCGTGCGCTCATCCAGTTTGCCTATGACAAGGAGCAGGAGGTGAACGTGTCCTTCCATATCAAAGACAGAGACACTGAGAGGAAGATTGACAGCACCCTGACAGGTTGGTGTGTCGCTTACACAAACACACACACTCACAGGTTCCCACAAATCAGAATAAGGAGCGAAAGTGCGGTGAGCAAGCTGTCTGAGTTTTCTTTCTCACTTATTTCCAATTCAGTTCCAGCTAAATTATGCTAATTAGCCCTAACCTCTCCTCCTCTTCCTCCTCCCCCCCCGTCTCTCCGACAGTGGTGCTGTATAACTGCTCAGTGGGAAGAGAAGACTGCAGTCTGTGCAAACACGCCGACGCCAAGTACCAGTGTGTTTGGTGCGCCGCCTCGCGCACCTGTGTTTACCGGGAACTCTGCTCGTCGCCGCAGCCCGCGCAGTGCCCCAACCCTCAGATCACTGATGTGAGTCATGACAAACGTGGGGGCCACACCCGCTTATATTACCAGCAGCAAAGTCTCCATGTTGCCATCGGCCCTTTGTTGTGCTGTTGTTTAGCAGAGGTGTGCGAACGGTGACCTTTGCACCCTGTAAGGCAAAACCGTGTGATGCAGCTGAAATCGGGTATTTGCAAATCAAGTTGTAAGGTTGTCTCAGAGGGGTCTGAAAGGTGTACAAAACAAAATGCACTCTTTCCTTCAACCGTTGATTTGGATATGGTAAAACTTCTTTAACAAGAAAAAAGAGAGAAATCTCAGGAAAAGGAATAGAAGAATGACCCTCCTCCAGGTTTAACATTTACAGAATAGACAGAGGTAGCAGAGCAGAATTACAATAAGAATCGCAAAGCAGCAGAGCCTGTAGTAGATTTGCAATATGCCGAAATGTCGCACAGATACTGTTTTGCAATGTGGCTTTGAGTGTATTAAGTTTAATAGTTTCCGAAAGGCAAAGTTGCAAGTTTCAAATCAAAGAGAAAATCACTTTAAATGCCTTTTAGGCAGAACAGAAAACACAATGCCAACCATACAGAATTATTTGATCTGCGGTTTTTCAGCATAACCATTCGTCTGGGTGGTAACATCGAAGCGTCTGACCGGTTTTATCATGCTCACCTGAGGGACCGGATTTTGGCAAGAATACCTGAGAAATACCAGGATATCAGTTTCTGGTATTAAGCCTTTGTCTACATGAACTTACGAGGCACGGGTTAAGTTACAGCAGGCTTTAGAAATGCAGCAAATACTGAAGAGACGGTTGTGTTTGACGTCCCCTTCTTGCTGAATAGGGGACGGCTTAGTATCTACAGTGGTGTATACAAATAAAGTGTCTACACTTGACACAAATGAAATGGCCCAAAAAAAAATGACAACCACTCAGGTGTATTTCTGCAACAAACAGGTAAAGCCTTATTCAAAGTGCTGCAAACGACACAGAAAACAGTGACATCGTATAAGAGGTTTCAGAACTGTTGGCGTCAAGAAATTTCGTAGCAGCATGTTCCGTTTATAATCTGTATGGTAGCAGAAAGTGGCCTCAGTTTAAAGCTCATTGCTGTGATTTGGTTGTGTCATTTAAAAGGCAGTACAGAGTACAGAGATACAGAGGAAGCTCTGTGAAAAGCACCTTTCATAGGGCCACTATATTGAATTTTCCCCTTTCTCGTCATTACAGAGGACCAGACAGCCTTTTGACATAAATCACAATGGTTCATCTGAAATGTATCTTCTGTAGTAAAAAGCACAGCGGCGGACTTCATCCAGTGCTTTCAAAAGAATAACCGAAGAGGAACTGTCACTCGGCTGACGGCACCTTCTGAAATGTGCTGAAGTCACAGGAAATAACCCAAGGAAGCAACCGTATGGATGACAGGGGACGAGAACGATTTTAGATGCATCTGTGAGGGAATCGGATTGTGCAAGACGACAAGAATCAAAACGAACACAATAACCTGCGGTAGATGGTTGGTTTGGCCCTCCTAGTAGCAGGGAGTCCAGCACTTTGGTCCAGAGTCCGGCTACGTATTCCTCAACTGTCAGATTGACAGTCATGGTCCCCAGAGGATAAACCATAGTGTTTTTCCTCTAGTGTCACCATCTGGGGACGAAATTCCCACGTGAGCATGAAGAGAAGTAACCTGTTTACATTTCCATGAAATTGGCAGTAGATATTCTTAATCCACAGAGGGGGAACCTGAATATGTTGGTGACCTCTAAGCACCACCATCCGGTCAGAATATTAGCTACTAACGAACATGACCGGCATAAAAGTCATTGTGGATGTTCATGATGGTGCCCTGACTTTTCCTCCAGTGCCACCGTCAGGCCAGAGTTTCTCGACCTTGACCAGACTTTAATCTGGATTTAGACATTTCAGAAACCCACTGGTCAGATTTACATAATTATTCGTTCGGGATATTCTTGGTCCCCAGGAGATGAACCCTAATGACTGTCGTGGAACCTGAGCTTTTGTCTAGAGCTGCCACCACTTTGTTGTATGAACGGGATCAACTAATATCCCGATTAGGATTAAATTCACTGTGGATATTCATGATCCCAAGAGGATGTAGCTGTAACTGTATTGATTTTGGTGACCCCTGACGTTTTCTCTTGCATCAAAATACCAACTTCTGCACAACAAATATCAAACTCTAAAGGAAGCAAAAAAAGAAAAAAAAATTAATCCTCCTTAATCTGTAGTAACAAGCTGTGTGCTGCTTGTGTTTCTCTTGAACGCCCGAAACAAATTTCTCCTGAGGGAGACAATAAAGGCTAATCCTATCCTCACCTCCTGCACACATTCGTGCTCCCAGAGGGAAAAATTATTTTAATGTTGAAGTAAAACTCTGGTGTTTTCCAACCAGGGTCTTATTATTATCGTCGTATCATAGAGAAACGTAGGAACCGGCGAAATAATGTATATCGGGGAAAACCGTGAAAGCTTCCCGAAGCTATTAAAAATACCTAGGTTCATTTGTTCTGGTCTGTGTAGTCAGAACAGCCACAATTACGAGAATATTTTTTTCTTATGCGAATAAGAGAGAAATTCTCATGAGGATAAGAAAAAAAAGGACTGGAATTTCCCTTTTAATGTAGGCATGGTCTTTCCTTAAGCGATGATAAAGATGTGATGTATAAATGTAATGGAATGAATCACCGAATCAACGGTGAGATTTGAAACATGGTTTCACCGCTGTGTGACTAACAAAGATGCTATATGCATTTTTTTTTTTTTTTCCCCCTCTCCCTTTCTTTATCTGCCACTTGGGAAGTCTCCACACACACACACACACACACACACACAGAGCTTCTAAAATATTTACAACCCCCTGAAAAATACATATGTCTACTAGCAAACTCTAAAATTATCATGCGGCTGAAAACTGCAGGTTAACCAGGGCACGTCGGCCAGTATGCAGCATAAACGTCGAATGAATATTTGCCGAGCAGGTCCATAATGCACGGCAGCTCAAATCAAGAATTTTAGTGAGTCTCTCTGGGAAGCTCTGATGGATATTTGTGTCAAGTTTGTGAACTATTTTTCACTTACCCGCAACATGATTTCCTAGTTTTTTCTTCAGAACTGGGATATAATGAGCAGGTACTTCTTAACTGAAGCAACTAACACTTTCTGTGTGCCCTCTGACGGCAGCCGGTGTCACCGATGTTTGTGGTCAGTCCCTTTTTTTCTTTTTCTTTTTTTAAAAACGCTGCCGTAATACTGCAGTTTCGGACGGGCGGCTTCCTTTCGAAGCGTTTCATTCAATCTACCGCATCAAGCAGGCTGGACGTCTTAGTTTCACCGTTTCTCTTTATTTATCTTTTTCTCTCTCTCCCTCCCCCTCTGCAGATCATCCCTCGCTTCGGTCCTCTGAACGGTCGGATCTCGGTGACCATCAAAGGCTCCAACATGGGGATAAAGAAGGAGGACATCAAGAAGATCACAGTGGCCGGAGTGGAGTGTGTTCACCAGGAGGAAAGATACTCCGTCTCTACCAGGTAATCTAACGGGGTGACGGCGGCTACATTAACATGCAGACAGGAGCCCGGCTGTGGTCTGTACACGTTAAGGTCTCATTCAGCTAAGGCTCCCTACGAGAACCTCTGAGAGCCTGCTGCCATTAATCAATCACTGCAGGTAACTGAATATCACCTCTCCCTCTCTGGCCGAACAGAAGCTTGTTATTGCGGATTTTTTTTTTGTTTGTTTGCGAAAGCTTTAGCTTTTACGCATGGGAAGTCCCACACCACAGATGTTTCGAAACCACGGTCACCCGTTAAGTAGCAACCAAAACTTAGATGCCTGTACCTGCCTCACTTTATTTAGATGGGATCTCTTCCTGGGGATAAACACTGTCGGTCGAAAGCCTTCAACAGCAAACAACTTTCCAGCTGATGTTGACTCATCTCCGTATTAAATTTGAATTTATGCGGTGGATTTTTTAGCAGGATACCGTTTGCGTTTTATGGAACAGAAATTAACCTTCAAGGACAAGTAGAAGTTAAGTTGAAGTGAATGGGGGGAAAAAAAAAAACAACATTCTTGACCTTGGCAACATTAGACCGACACATCTAGCTACTAGCTTCTTCCAGAACTTTCAACCGTGTCTTACTGCCTTCCTCAGTGGATGAACTTTTCTCAGGAAGACTGTGAGAAGTGGTTAAAAGCTCCAGAAAACACTGGTCAATGGACCTTATGCTAAGATTTGTTTTTCTTTTTTGTTGTTTTTTTTTTTTTTTTGTCAAACAAAAGTCGGAAGTTGATTTGAACCTCATAATAGCCCCTAACACTGCTGGAAATGGAGCTTCAACAATTAGTCGATCACTCGATTTTATAAAATGAACTGGCAGTTAGAAAAGTAATCATCAGATTAATCAATAATGAAAATGATCCTCCCTCGCTGTTATTATTTAATCTCTCTCCCTCTCCTTCTGTCCACAGCGTGGTGTGCGAGATCGGCCCGGCGAGGCGGGTTCCACCGTTCGACCTTCCCGTTGAACCTCCCAACAGCGGAGCAGTGCAGATAGAGGTGGAGGGCGGGAGAAGTGGGACATCGCAGGTCATTTTCACCTATCGGGTATGTCTGAGCCCAGACCCCGCAGCGAAGCTGCATCCAAATTTAGAAATCCTTCTTCCGCGAGGTTTGAAGAGTTGAATCTGTCCCGGGTGGAAGGTGCGCCGCAGCTGTCCGCCTTGCGAGGAATGGTTTCACACCGACGGGCCCAGTAGGCGTTCATTTGGCGGTTTGCGAGTCAAGAGATGTGCTGGTGAAAGCGGAATGAATTGGATTGAAAAGTGACCGAATTTCAGATGTCAATTAACTGGAAAGGTCCTGAGCTGATTCTAGGGCCCGGTTCCTGGCCCCGATCTGGACATTTTTTAATAGATCGGTCTTAGTCAAGTTTTCTTTCCCAAACTCTTCTGTTTTTTTGTCACCCCACCCTTTAATTTAAGCTTATCGGCTTTATTGTTTCGAACCGGGACCTGCGACATTTGGTTCACAGCACGTGTTTGATCGGCGCTTTATATCTTTTGCTGCCATGTAAATATAGGCATTCGATCAGACTCTGTATCGGCAGATTATTAAGTGACCCGGATCGGGATCGGGGTCGAGAAAAAAAACTTGATCTGCAACATCCCTGCAAATGACTGCTGTGGCAGTTACTTGACTGTATTTCAATGTGCAGCCAGTTCTTTAACTGCTGTTAAAACAAACATTAGGGCAAAGGTTATCTGGACACTATGAAGGCATTTAAACCTAATTTTACCCCCATTTTTTAAACTTTGTTGACCTGCAAATCACAAAGTCGGCGCTTACTGGGTGGTGATGCATGTCCACGCTTATATTAAAGATACAGTGTGGAGTTGTTTTTTTTTTTTTTTTTTTTTTTCATTTAATCACTAGTAACATTATGCAGCAATGTTATTACAAGTAGGTCCCCCCATTCTGTTTGTATTGTGCACTCGTGTCAGCAAGTGAATCAGTGGACCGTCAAAAGCGGTGAGCGCTCCACAAGGAACTGTCCGACGCCACACAGATCTGGTAGTGCAACATGCATCCCATCTGCTTTACTGATCACCGGATTAAACTTCTCTCAACACGTAGTTTCCAGATGTGCTAGTTGCCCCATTTATACAGTGGTTTGATAACATTCACCACCTCTCTTTCGTCAGAAACACAGTAGCTTTGTTTCTTGATTTTTGTTACTTAAAAACATCTTTGGTTCACCTGCGGGAGGCTTTTGGAAATTGTTATTAATATCTGGCGTCCCGAAAACCCGCAGACGCTGCTGCGCACGCGCCTCATCGAAGTTTCCGTGGCAGTACCGAACGTGGTGCGGCACAGCTACTTCAAACCCTTGGAGATCCAAGTCCCAGCAGCATTAGAGGGTTCATAACAAAGTAAAAGCGCACGGCCTTTCTCTAGCAGGGTGCAGGGGAATCTGCTCCCTAAAGAAGCAGCAATAGGTAAAAATATCCCCTGCACACAAATTCCGAGCCGCTCGAAACATTATGCAAAATTCCAGCAGTTTCATACCACAAATGGAGAAACAAGACAACACAAACAAGTTTCACTGCAGTTCTGTTTTGTTTCTCTAACAAGGCTCGGTTGTTTAATTCAAGTACTGTTGTTCACCTCACATATATTTCAGTTTTTTTTTGTTTTTTTTTGTTTGTTTGGTTGTTGTTTTTTTTATTGAGCTGACAAAAAAACTAATTAAGGCAAAAACTGCTGAGACCAAAGTGGCTAATTTGCGGTATGTCTCCATCTGTAGACTCTCCCGTCAAATTACTGCTTTCACTCAGCGAGCCTTCACTTGTTTGTCTTGCCGTCAACATCATTTCATCATGATCATTAGAGGCATGTACTGAGCAAAAACCAAACGCTCTCTGATTTTAGCTTCTCAGATGTGAGGATTCGTTGCTTTTCCTGGTCACATGTTATTATAAACTAAATATTTTTGGATTTTTGAGTGTCGGGCGGATAAAAGCATGGACATGAAGATGCGTTTTTTTGGTTTTTTTTACTATTTTCTGACGTTTTATAGCCCAAACAATTAATCATTTAATTCAGTAAATAATCAACAGATTAATCAACGATGAAAATAACGGTTAGTTGCGTCCCTAGAGGAAAAGCCAACACTTGACCTTTAACAGAATATAACATACCAAATACAATGTAAATTATATAATCAATCTGTTCTGTCTGTTAAAGACCCAGGAAAGCTGGTTTCAAATCTTAAGTATTTCTCTGCAACATTAAATATTGAGACTAAATAAGCAACAATTAAACCTAAAGGTTAAAAAAAAAAAAATCCTTTGGTTTTATTTATTGAGAGTTTAACACTCAAAAACATCATCAGAACTGTGTGGGTGCGGTTTGATCAAATCTGATCGACGGAGACCTGGGACCAGAAGCAGACAAAAACCTCGACTGTCGTCAGATTTTGATTCGGTGATGTTTCTAAATCCCGATCGGCGCGCAGATACGTGTGAAAATAAAAACTTTGGTACAAAATAGTTTGTTGCGCGACCTTGTCACTCACAGCGAGAAGTCGATTGAAGCGGGGGGGGGGGGATTTTCAGGGCCACTAAAGATGTAAAGGCAGTTTGAATCCAGCACAGGAACGGTGGACTCTCACCATTGACGATGATAATTACTATATAGATAGGTAATCACAGAATGTAAATACATTGATCGGGTACTGCAGAGAAAAATGGCTTAAATAAAAAAAATGGGATTTGATTTCAGGAAAATCTTAGGAACTATAACTATTATTACTTTATAGTATTTATAAAGAAGTTCAAGTTTTCACACAGGTTTTGCTGAATTATTAAAACAGAATTCACACATCTGACATTTTAAATGGAGCATTTGTCCGGAGGAATTTCAGTGACTTGGATGACCCCCGGTTGTTTCCTCTAGCACCCTCAACAGGTAAAAATTTTCGGGCTCGGCTGCACCTGCGAGCTGAATGCTGACGTCGGCGCGGCGGCACGATAACGGGGCGAGCCGACGTGATATTCGTTAAGTGTTAAGTGTTAGCTGTGTTTTGGTTTTGACGTGATCACAGCGTTCGTACCTGCAGGACGTAAGTCGGAACGTAACAAACTCTCGAAAACAGCAAAATTTTTGGGCCATAAAACCAAAACAGTGAGCTGAAAGACGCTAAAATGCTCCGTAGAGCTGACGGGACCAGCGGTCTGTAACATTTCTGTGTTGGTTCAGCACTGCTAACTTTCACTTTACACGTAGTCAGTTGATCCTTTGTAGATATAAGAATATTGATTATGAAAGTTGAGTTTCCCTTTTTTTTCTATCCTCAAAATAGATGGATTTGTTCACCTCTCTACTCATTGTTGATCTACTACTGAATCCCAGGGATTGAATTTCTGCTTTTTTTTTTTGTTTTGTTTTTTTTTTTTAATGGCAGAGCCAAAATATAGAGCTGTCTGTTTTTTCCTCGACTCACAGAGCAAATATATTTCAGTAACTGTGCCACTGTTTTGTTTGTGTATAACTTTGAACCAGGCAGAGTTGTTATGAGTTTTCTTTTCTCTTTGGGGATATTTGTTCTCGTGTTTGTGGCTCTCTCTGCCAGAACAGCAAGCACAAATCTGAAACACCGACAAACCAAGTACTTAAGCACATCACATCTCAGCAGCTGCACACCACACACTTGTGCTACGCCGATTTAGAAAAGACTGTTGTACTTCTTTACTTTGGATTCATATTTACACCTTTACACACACACACACACACACACCCATAAAATTCACACACTGTGCTCGACTGCTGTGTCTTAATTCTCCAGACAGATTGACTTCTTAAATTTCAAAGCTGCTTTATCCTCCAGTGTAGCCGAGAATTAATATCCCCTCTTGTTTTGTTTGTCAGGCTGTCAGCACAGTACAAAACCTCCCAGTACAAACAGGAAGCCAACCGGCTGGTGTATTTCAGCAGCCGCCGTCTCCTTTATCAATATTCTTCAAACACACAAGTTGATGAAACTCCCCCCCTGGTGACGTCCTACAGTGACTCTGACTTTTTTGTTGTTGTTGTTGTTGTTGTTGTTTTGTTTTTAGTTATAGCCCGCTGCCTAAGTACCATGGAGCGGAGCTGAGGAGAAAATATAAAATATATTTTGGTTTCGATGTGATCAAAGCCTTCGCTCTTGCAGGCAGCAGTTGGAATATAATGAACCCTGCTCGGTTAAACTTTAATGTTTGCTTCTCATTTAATTTTTCTCTTTGTTTTTGTTTGTCTTTCTCTGTCATTTGGTTTTACTGATCTGAGGTTTCTTTGTTTTTTTTCTTTCATTTTTGTTCTTGAAATGTGATTATTTTCACGCCAAAGCCTTCACAACGTGTTCAGCCGTTTCCCCGGGGGGGAAAAAAAAGAAAAAGCCTCTTGAGCAACATCTCAGGCTTTAATGGACGGTATTAAAAAGCTAATTAGAAGTCATAATTAAGTAACATTAAGATTCAGGCGGGCGTTGCCGTTCGTCTGGTCGACAAGACTGCGCTTCCTTCGGGGTAAAAGACCCGTTTATCACCGTTAACAATACTGCGGTGGTGCCAACTCGGACGTGGGCGATAAACTGTGGTCGCCAAACTTAGTGCAAAATTTTAATCGAATTTCTAGACAGTCTGCAGTAGAAGGTTTGAATTAATGCGCATTTACATCCACTGCCGTTATGCAAATATTCCGAGCTGGTTTGTCGAGATAAACAGGTGTCGGCGCTACTTTTCCAGTCGAGGGCCATTGAACCATTTGCAGAAGCAGAGGAAACATGAAAATTTGACATTTATCCTTGTTTTATGTGTTAATTTGAGAAATGTTAGTTTCCTTATCCCTCCGCACAGAACTGATGATTTCGTCTGCCGCTATGTTTCGTCTCTTCAGCGGACGTTTAAGTCCCGTGCTTAGTGTACGTCATGATTTACTCGTCGCCTGTTTCCATTACCCGTTGCACTTTGTCGCTTTTTGCTTTTATCTATACACAAACCTCCTCACCTCAGAGAAGCATAAAAACATTTTAGCGACAATTTGGGATTTTTTTATTTTAATTTTCTGCACTTCCAGAACATTTTTTTTTTTTTTTTTAAATGTTCATGCTCATATTCAAGATTTATATATGGGGTAATACACACCCCACTTTTTAATGTACGCTCTTTTAGCTGCCATTTCCCTCCGTTTTGTTTGAGGTCTCTCCGAAGGTCAGGCTTCTTGAACTTGTCATTTGACCGAGCACAAAAGCAACTAGGACCGGCACTCAGTGGAGCGCATACCTCCGCCCAAGGCGCAAAATGCCCTATCTCGCAATGTTAAGGAAAGTGATTTAAAAAAAAAATAAAATAAATAAAAGTAATGCGTTCTTCCCTGGCCCATGCCCCATCCCTCCACCAACAAATAAACAGACACGGGTGTAAACATGAATGAAAACTTCCTTGGTGGAGAGATGAAGTCAAGTGTTTGTTTTTTTTTTTAGTTTGTTTTTTAACATCTTTAAAATAAAAAATAAAGGGAAAAGTAAATAAACGTCCTTGGAGCATTGTACCCCTCCTTCTCTTTATGCATTTTATTTTTCAAACTACTCGTTAAGCTCGGGACTAACTGAAAACGAGCCCACCATCACCCTTGAAGTACAAACAGCCAACTTCTCATGTTTTCTGTCCAGGATCCCAAGCCGGTCGCCGTCCACCCAGGGAAGGGCCCAGCGGCTGGAGGAACCGTGATCACCATCACCGGAAAAGACCTGGACACGGCGACCAAAGACGACGTCAGCGTCACCGTGGGGGGGGCTCCCTGTGAAGTGTAAGCACTACCCGTTCACAGTGTGACATGCTGTATTAACTTTGTTCTCTCGGACATGAAAAGTCTGTGCTCACGGTCGTCCTCCCTCCTCTTCAGCCTGTCGTTCGGCACACAGATCACCTGCATGACCGGCAAGAACCGGGGGCAGAAGGTGCCCTCAGACCTGTTAACAGTGACGGTGAAATATGGAAAAAACACCACCAAAGAAATCCAAGAAGCGTTCCAGTACTCTGATAACCCCAAGATCATAGATTATAACCCTAAAGCCAGCTTCGTATGGTGAGTGCGTTTTCAGAAGTTGCTTCACATCAGGTCGGTGGCACAGTAGATGGAGATGTTGCTGTGAGCGCACTGCTCTTCCACAGAGGAGGGGGCGGTAAACCAGACGTACATTCGCAAAACCAACCAGTCAGTCTCCCCCCTTAAAGTCTCCTCTTCTGTAAAACCGAAATATACCGTTTGAAAACACTTCCGATAAAGTACTAATGGTCAACTTTGTGTGGCTTGTCCAGGTAAGCTTTCTAGTAAGGTGTCTTCTTCGACTCATTGTGGGTGTGCCAAAGCGGTTATAAGCTCGTTACTGCCCCCCCAGGGGCAGAAAAGACCCACCGGTATCTAAAAGTTGGTGGGAACTGCAGATTGGGTGGATGGTTTTTTTTTTTTTTTTGTTTGTTTGTTTTGTTTTGTTTTTGTATCCCAGCGCCCACAAGGAGCAGCAACAAGCTCATTCCACACTTGAAAACAACCTTCAGCAAGTAACACAAAGGTGAGATTTACGCTCCATCTGAAGGTTTTACGAGAGAAAAAAAACTTAAAAGGATGGAGACTAAGCGGTTGGTTTTGCAAACATGCGTCTAGTTAACTTCCCCACCTCTGTTAAAAGAGCAGCGCGTTTGTCAAAGCTCCAGGGACCTTCCAAGACTGTCTGGCAAACAGTGGATAAGACAGTCCCAAACATTTGTCAAGCAAGCTGCTACTTGCCCCGATGCCCCCGATCTCAACACATAAGCCCTTTTCAAACAGAAATAACGTCCGCTCCCAGCAACGTTTAACAGAGCATTGTAATGATTAGAGCCTGACTGATGTCAGCTCATCACAGATGTATTGGTTTCATCATATGAGGCAGTGGAGAGTGGGCAAGAAACTGCAGTGCAGAAATGCCAAAGATAAATATGTATAAAAACTAAACTGACCGTCTCATCAAATGTGGGAGAAACATAAATTTTGCCAAAAATGTAAATGGAAGTAATGGGGAAAAAATGCATTTTAGGACACGTTGCCAGTAAATGTACTGTATTTAAATTAATTTCCAACCCTCTGTGTGTGTGTGTGTGTGTGTGTGTTTAGTGGTGGTCGAAGGATTGTGGTGGTGGGAAGTGGTTTTGATCTGATCCAGAGAGCGAAGATGAGAGTCCAGGCCACTTCTGAGCAGGTTCCACAGGCCAGCGCTCCTGTAGAGGTAAGTGTGTGTGTGTGTGTGTGTGTGTGTGTGTGTGTGTGTGTGTGTGTGTGTGTGTGCGTGTGTTGTCACTGTAGCAGCAGATTGATGCTCGTTCTTTGTTAGAAAGTGGTATTTCACTTCCCGTCTAGTTCTCACACACGCTCTTCTCTGCGGTGAGTTTGTTTTTTTCCTCTTCCTCCGCTCTTTATTTGTCGCTCCTACGGATCCATTTTTCTCTCTCCCTTTCCAGCTCAGGTTTTTCTTCTCCTTGCTTTCTCTCTTTCCACGCTTTGTTCTGTCCTCTGCCATTTACGCGACTGGGTTGTCTTTAACACTTAAACCGGTGTGTGCAAGTTGTTACGAAAGACGTAAGAGTGCGGAATAAGGCTACGGTAAATGCGGTAAAAAAATCTTAAAGAAAAGTCAAATATATCGTCAGAAAGGTTTCTTGAAATGTGTAATATGAAATTTACATCGGTTTGACACCTTCATAAATGTTTAGTTTTTCACCTCAGTGCCTAAATGTGGAAAAGTAAGAGAGTATGTTCTCAAAAAATCTGATAATCTCATTATATTACATGAAGTTAATTTAAATAAAACAATTACTGTAAAACATGAAAACTTGAATGGATGTAAGTTCATTTAAAAAAAAAAAATCACTCTAAAATGAACAAATAACTTAAAAATTGTGAAGTTTTTAGCATTTTCCTCGTTTTTGTTCTTGTCTGAGTGTCTTTGCCTAAATTTTAGACAATAACAGACAATGAATATTTGTTTATAATCAATGTATCTGAGCGACGTGTCTCTTTAGAATCAGTTCAGGTCGAGTTTCCTATCGGATAAAAAAAAAGCTGTACAGATCAAGCAATAAACCTGCAATTATTCAAACTGCACAATATCAGAGGTGGAGACGCTGACAGGACCTGAAGTCAAATTTTTAATAAAAGTAAAATATCGGGTCGATACATATCAGTCTGCAGCCACAACTGACACTTTTCTGAGTTTAAAAAAAACCCTGAAAGAGAGAGAAAGGGACAACGCTTCTATTTCACGGCTGAATAGCTCTGAGTGACAGTCTCTCTCAGGAAAGATTCACTGGAGGGGAGAGGAGGTGAAGTCGCTTTATCATCGCTTCATCAAAAGCTGACAGAGGGGGAGACACAGCGGGGAGCAAGAGACAGAAGAGGGAAGAAAGAGGGGAGAGAGAAACACAGGGAGGGAGACGTCTGAAGTGAAAGTTACACATGCACTGAGAACCTGGATTCACGTGACTTCAGATCCAGAGTGATTCACTGCAAACACTTCTCTTTTAACCATCACAAGAAAGATTTTAAAAATATTACATTTAAACCTGCAATGACCCATTTTCTTTGGCCACATGGGGGCACCAGAAAGATGTGAAGACATCAGTGACAAGTTGATACGGTGAACATTTTAGAAAACAGCTGTCTATTTCCACATCCAGCTGTTACAGAGCAACATAATCATTCTTCTTGACTGGTGTTTGTGATCACCTGGTGCATTTAAGTCCAGTATTCCCTCTCTTTTAGCTCTGGTTTTGGTCTCCACCAGCTCCTGAGGGAAACATCTGGTTCTTTAGCTGCTAAAAGCTTCACCATGTTCACCATCTGGTCTCTGACTGGGTCTGTCAGGTGGTGGACGGTGGCTTTTTACACCTGTTTCTCTAAAAACAGCAGAAAACGACTCTAAGAGAGCTGTGAGAGCGAACCGGAACAGGAAAGTTGTGGTTCAGAAAGATAAACAGTGAGCTGAAATTCACTGTGAAACCGAGGGGAGACGCAGATTCGGCCGATAATTCTCTGTAGGTTCATCACTATGAGCGTCAGGCACCCAAATTATTCGTCAACTGTTAAATAATTTTTTTGTCATTTTTTTAAAGCAAAAATGGCAAAAAAATTTACTGTTTCCAGTTTCTCCAGAGGATTTGATGCTTTCCATTGTCATACGTGACAGAAATCTGAGTATTTTTTGGGTTGGTCAGAGAAAACAACACATCTGGAGACATCACCATGGTCTGTGGGAAATTGTAACAGGCATTCTGTGTCTTCTGACCGATTAATAGCCCAAGGAACGGAAAATAATCGTTAGTTGCAGAGTTTTCTTTGATTTGCATTTGAAGAAACCAAATAATTTGGTGCTGACTGACAGGAAGAAAACACTGTGGCAGTCTTCTTCGACTTTTCTCAGGTTGAAATTCACTCCTCTTCATGTCGCTCTCAGTTTGTCCAGGAAACTCTGAGCAAGAACGACACCGTGCTGCAGTTTTACTCTCCGTCGGTGAACAGCTCCCTCGACGCCCAGTCTCTCAGGACGATTCTGCAGCTGGACAACATGACGGAGGAACTGGAGAACTTCGTCTATCACCCCGACCCCAGCTTCAACGAGCTCGCCAAGAACGTCATCACCGAGACCAGCATCATCATCGTGACTGTGAGGGCCGACGGTTTGAATTCACCCTTGACCTCGCTCTTCACCTCTGAATCTGTTGAGTTCACGCTGTCGCTCTTGCTCTTGCTTTGATCAGGGTCGAGGGTTCTCCAAGGCCATGACCGCCAAAGAGGCCCAGGCGTTTGTTGGAGATGCCTCCTGTCACGTTAACATACTGCAGGTAAACACTCACCGCAAGAGCTAAGAAACACCTCAAAGTATAATGAACTTACACTGAAAAGATGGGTCCGATGTTGGCGTTTCATTAAATGTAGGATATCCCAGTCCTATCTTCCGTGTCTACATCTGCAGTGGCGCTGGTTTAACTGAATACCCTTTCTGAGTCTAGGAGGTGATGCAGTCATTCTACTGAAACAACAGCAGCGACTCTGAACGACTGGGCTTCAAAGGTGTTATCGGACAGAAACAGAACTCTTTTACACATTTCGTTCTGATTCAGCATATTCAGCTGTACCTAAAAATATATCGTCTCCGTGTTCATCCTCTTATGTTTTCTGAAACTCAGCACTTGCTGCACTGCAGTGGAGGAGAGTAAGTACATTAACTCAAGTACTGCACTTAAGTCCATAATGGAAAATTAGTACTTTTACTTTTGGTGGTTTACTTTTGCCAATACTTTTGTTCTTTTACTTAACTGAAATTTCAAATGCAGGACTTCTGCTTGTATCAGGATACCTCTACTCTGCGGTGTTGCTACTTTTACTCGAGTAGAAGACCTGAGAGCGTCTCCTACCGCTGCTGCACTTTTATTTAGTCGACTCAGGTCGGCCAAAATTTGGAGACTTTATTGTCATGACAATGATTTCCTCCTTCCAGGTCAGACAGCCAGTCAGGCGGTTAGTAAGCAGCGGTTGGTGTAAATTCTGGCCCACATCAAACCCTCTCCCTGACACACAAAAAAAACCCCCAAAAACCAGTGAGGACCTTTTGTTTTAAGCTTAAAAACACCTGGGCTGGCTGTTTCTCAGTAGTGTATTTTTAGGTGAAAAAATGTGGTGAGGAATGCCTCGACAGAAGAGATGAAACGGGGGGGGGGGGCAGCTTTTTTTTTTTCTTGTTGTTTCCTGGTCCCCCACATGCATTTTAAAAGCAAAACTAAAATCAATGCAACATGGTGTTTTTTGTACCAGAGGTTTTAAACCCGAGCGTCAGGCAGGTCACATGATGAAGCTTATTATCATCGAAGTAGGAAAGAGGAAAAGAAAAACCTCAACATGATGTTTTTGTTTTGTTTTTGTGTTTTTTGTCTGACTTCTTTGAAGTATTTGCTTTATGTGTGAGTTGGAGTACGCTAAGGTTTTACATCTTCAGGACTCCAGAAACTGTTCAGATGAAACAGTCTGAGAAGGAAAAGGCTCACTGACATAACCAGCATTGTGATATGTGGTCGTTGCTCACTCCAAAGGTTGGGAAACACTGTGTTATATCACAGTTGGTGGACGAGTTGGAAAGCTGTCCCAACACATTGTCAAGAATGAAGTCGCACCAACAGTTTAACATGTCTCTAATTCAGCTTTTCATTCCCTCTTTCCGTCGACTCTGTACAGGACGATAAGCTGATCCTGGAGGCGCCTTCATCGCAGCCCCGAGCCAGGTCCAAACGCCTCCGCAGAGACACAACCAACGACCTGCTGGAGCTAGTGGTAAACACACGACCAAAAAATTTCAATTTCCCAAGCCCCAGTCGGACGGGATTAACATGCGCTCCTCGGTAATTTAACTCGTCGTTCCGGACGGAATTTTTAACCGTCAGGAAATTACAGGATGTGGTCTGCAATAGACGTGGACGGTCGGCAGGACAGAGACAAAAGAGAGAGACCAAAGCCTCCCCGGAGGGGGGGATGCTGGAGAGTTGAGGGGGAGGCGAAGATACTGCATGAATCTGAACACACAGACATGAAGCACGTGTTGATATCATTCAGTGTGACGTACACTTCCCCGGGATATCTTCGTCTCTGATTTCCATCAGGAGTAAATGTCCATAAATCTGCTTAAAAAGTCACAGACAAAAAGAGGCTTCAGAACCTGCCTGAGAATCATGACATTTTTAACTTTTCTTCAGTATCACATTAATCCGGCGACGGTTGTCTGCACATCCATGGGTGCACGGCCAGCAGGAGCTGCTAACAGCTAATTCGGCTGCTTTTAATGGTGCCTCTTTGCCAAAACGTAAACAAGTATAGATTTAAAAAAAACACGCAGGACTCAAAACATAGTACCAGAACCAAGCCTTTGTCATGAGCATCATGACAGACTTTTACTGTGCAGGAGGGTGTTAACAATATTATTATTATTATTAACAATAATAATAATAATGATGATGATGATGATGATGATGATAATAATAATACATTTTATTTATAGAATGCTTTTCAAGATGCTCACAGACATGACAAGTTAACTGTTAATAGTGTTGTTTAAATCCACTGAAGATCCTACGGTTTCCAAAGATGGCAAATGTCTACTGCAAAATGTGTATAGAATGATGCAGAAGACGAAACCCGAATTTTCCATTTTACAGATGTTTTCAGAGGCATTCAAGTTTTCATTTCAACCATCTTAAACTGGAATATACAAGACGATCTCGGTCTCTCCGCAGGTGAAGTTTGGTCACGGCGAGTGGATAGTGGGTTCGGTCTACTACGCCAGGAAAGACGACATTCCCCTGGCTATAATCATCCCTGCGGTTATCGTACCGATGCTGCTCTTCATCGCCGTCTCCGTCTACTGCTACAGGTTTGCCAAAAAAAAATAAATAAATAGGGGCACAAAGAGACGCTTTTGCCTTTCTGTGCGTTGAGATGTTTAAAGGTCTTCCTGTCGCCGGCTAACAGGAGGAAGAGTCAGCAGGCAGAACGGGAATACGAGAAGGTCAAACACCAACTGGAGAATCTGGAGGAAAGCGTCCGAGATCGCTGCAAGAAAGAGTTCACAGGTACGCTCACCTGAAAGCTGCGAAGTCACATGACTGAAGTTATCTAGAGATGAGTGAGGGAAGAAATAAAAGACGTCACATCTTTCTCTTAATTATAAAGGATACTTACAGTTTATCATAACCTGAGTCCCTAAGCTAATTATTGTCTATTTATATATATTGTAAAGTGGATTTTCATGTTTAAATATTGAATGAGGAGGAGCAATAGAGGAAACCTGGCTGAGAGTGAACAGGGAGCTCATTTAGCCCACACCGGTGCTGCAGCTGCTGGCAAGTGCCACAGGTTATTATATTCTGCTCGCCTGCTTCGTATTTTAAAAATGCATGTCCTGCGTCCTTATTTATCCGATGGAAAAAGTCCGTAAACAGTCATTAAATCTCAAAGCTAAAAAGCAAAACACATTGATTTAATTCAGAATTGTCACATTTTTACACTTTTTTCAGCATCAAAGTACTTTTAATGGCACCAATGGAGTCGGGAGAGTTGTTAGTCTGCTGCTACTCTAAAACTCTGTCACTTCACATTCAACTACCAAATATTTTATGGATATTTATTGTAATGCGCCAAAATGTGGAGTGTGTCAACAACAGAATGGTCCAGTAAACTCGGGTTCCCGGCGTCGCAGGCAAGCAGCCGACGCGCCACAAACTTCTCTCCGCAGAGCTGATGTTGTCAGCATCGGGGCCCACGTTGCGTTCACAGACCGGAGGACGTCGCAGCTTTGACAGTTTGTCTCCATATCGGGAGCTCCTGCCGACGCAAGTCACCAGAACGGGCGGCGCTTTGGATCAGA
Organism: Xiphias gladius; assembly: GCF_016859285.1. Lineage (NCBI taxonomy): Eukaryota > Metazoa > Chordata > Actinopteri > Istiophoriformes > Xiphiidae > Xiphias > Xiphias gladius. The sequence goes on along the minus strand of NC_053401.1, from coordinate 2,792,547 downwards.
CATTAGAAACACTAGAAAGCTTCGGGTCTTCCTGGCGAGCTCGCTGGACCGTTTTCAGCCGCAACCGACAGCTCTGCTACTGAGCTCAGGGGGGACTACACACTGTTCACATGTCAGACGTTTCCAGGGCGACTTTCGAAAGTGGAAATAAACGGTCCAAGTGGTTGAATCCTCCTAGAACATTTAAAGACACAGCAAGTTTGCGCAGGTTCAAGATAATGGTTTTTGCCGTGCATGTTAAGGGCGGGGACAGCGACCCAGTTATCACTCCAGCATAACCTCCACCCAACTTACTTCAGACAAGAGGTCCGATCCATCAGAGTGATTGAAAACAGCTGGTTGGGTGTGCAGAGCCTTAACTACTAACTACACTGTATAGCTGTAAAATAAATGTAGTGCAGTAAAAAATACATTTCCCTCTGAAAAGTAAGTGCATAACATAGAAATACTTAAGTACAGGAACCTTAAATTGGTCTTAGATACTAGGTACAAGGTCATTTTCAGGTAAATGTACTTAGTTACTTCCCACCACTGGAAACTGACTTGTTTTTTTTTTTAATGTCTCAAGCTGACTTGTTTTAAAATGAGAATCTTGTAAAAGGGGTCTTAAATATGCTGAGTATATGATATCACGTGGTCGACATCCTCACCAGCCGATTATCCGTGGAGAAGATGGAAAGATCGTAAATAAATATAAATGAGTGGATACTTTCAGATCTTCTTTTTTTTTTTCTGTCTGTCAGATCTGATGATTGAAATGGAGGACCACACCAACGACCTGAGTGAGGCCCGGATGCCCTTCCTGGACTACAAAACCTACACCGACCGAAACTTCTTCCTGCCCTCCAAGGACGGCGCCAACGACACCATGATCACAGGAAAAATACAAATCCCAGAGGCCCGCAGGGCCATCGTGGCTCAGGCGCTCAACCAGTTCTCCAACCTGCTGAACAGTAAAACCTTTCTCATCAACGTGAGTCTGAAGCTTTCAGTGGAATTTTTTAGTCTCTTCTTTTCTCTTTTCCCTTTTTTCTTTCTTTCATTCTTTCTTTCTTTCTCTTGAGGTTTTGCGTTTGTTGGGGAAAATGAACATTTTCCCCAGAGGATGGTCCCTGGCGATTTTGGTGACGCCCTGACCTTTCCTCTCGCAGCCACATCAGGCCAAAACGGTTACTCATGCAAAAGAAATATTAAAATCTGCCATTAAATTTACTGAGCACCAGAGGTCTTCATGGGTCCAAACAGACGGTGGAAAAAATACTCAAACCCAACGTGCATGACTTCATTTTTATAGAGGGAACCGATCCAGGGGGGACCCGAGGATAAAAAGACCCTGTATGAATTTGGAAAATTCGAGCAAAGTGCATCTTGAGTTAGTTTCTTTGTCAAACTTACCAAGGTCAAGAATGAACTTCCTTGCCCCCGTTCAGTCACGGTTTTTAACTTTAAAATCCACCATATTCTCTGCCTCTAGTTCATCCACACGCTGGAGAGTCGCCCGGACTTCAACGCCCGGGCTCGGGGCTATTTTGCCTCCCTGCTGACGGTGGCGCTGCACGGAAAGCTGGAGTATTACACGGACATCATGAGGACGCTGCTGCTGGAGCTGATGGACGAACACGTGCAGAGCAAAAACCCCAAACTCATGCTCAGGAGGTGAGGGGGGGGCGGATACACTCGCAGAGCACAGCCTGGTATAAGCACGCTGACACCCAGGAAGTCTGTGAAAGCTGAGGGCAGCGAATAAAGGAGATAAATAATAAGAATAATGATAAATAGACAAAGAATAATAAAAAACAAAGGAGAGTTGTGCTCTTGCAGGACAGGTTGCGATGGAATCAGACTGACCTGCTGGATCTGCATCAGGCCTCAGATTTTCTTTGATTTGATCTATTTCTTTATTATTATTATTATTAAAAATCTAAGTATTAAATCACATTTACTGATGTAGGGCTGCAACATTTATTTCGATTAATCGATAATGAAAATATTATTTATTTGGTCTATAGAATGTCCGAAAATGGCAACTGTCTTTTTTCTTTTTTTAACAAATGATTGAAAAAAAGAAATTAATTTTCTGTCAATTCATCAACTAAGTGAGAGAAATGTTGAATCTGCTGTTGCAGTTACGTTTTAAACACATTGTTCATAAAGTTCTGCGTATTTCTCCTCACTATTTCCTTTTCTATTTGACAGCGTTCTGAATGCACTGTAAAACTCAAAGTCGTTATTCACACAGGGCTTTCACAAGACTCTATCTGAGAATGGTCATGCTGATTAAAAACGTTTGAATCGAATAAGCGAAGTGTTTAAGTCTAGAAAAGTCTGGAAAACCGTAATGTTCTTCTCACACATATATTTATTTAGCTTTTATGTTTATTTATGATTGATAGAAAAGTGTCTTCTAGTGGCTGCTGTACAGTCCTAATGTTTTTTATGTGTGTGTGTGTGTACAGGTCAGAGACGGTGGTGGAGAGGATGCTTTGTAACTGGATGTCCATCTGTCTCTATCAGTTCCTCCGGGTAACACAGATTCTCTCACTTATCCTCTGCTGTTTTCTGCTTCCCTTCGATTTGTTTTATCTTTTCTCTTGGATCTGTTGCTCCTGTCTGCCTTTCTCCTTCTTCCTCTATTTCTTTTCCTGATCCTTCATTTATAATTGACTCTAAGAAACTTTGAAAACTGTTCGGCGTACATCCTACTTTTGATCTTTTTTTTTTTTCTTTTGGCCAATTTGGGCTGTTTTGGAAAGCTGATACTGCCGGCAGCAGCGGAAATGTTGTGCCGATTTTTCTCTCATTTAACATTCTCACACTTCAGCTCTGCACTAAGTCTTCACACCATGGACATTTTTTTTCTTTTGGTTGTTGTTGTGACAGTGATCAGGAGCAACCAAAGAAATTCCTGGCAGTGTCCAAACAGTTCAAAGCCTCTTAAACAACATTTAGACTGTAGGACGCTAAAACTCCCTGAAACCAGGGTGCGATCGTCACGATTCTACAGCTCGATATGCAGAAGATGATTATACTTTGTGTCACCGTTTCACATCCAGCTTTCAGGACAAACTCTTTTTATTATACTTATTATATTTCAACCCTTTAAATAGATAGAAAACTACCCTCACTTCTCTCTTTTGTATTTAACCTACGAGGAAAATGTATTCAAACGTACTAATGCTTCACTAATGAAGAGAATTTTCTTGCTAAGCAAGTGTGTTGCCTGACTTTAATAGAAATGTAATAAATAATAACAATGATGACTGACTGCTTTATAGAGAAGGCAGTTACAGTAGCAGGTTTAACTGCAGGTAAAACTGTCCTTGGCTGAGAGAGCAGCTCAGCAGATGCCTGTGAATAGGGAGCGTTGGGCTGGTTGCACCACACTGCTTTAAGTGTCAGTATACGATAGTTTGTCGGTGGGGTCAAACCGACGTGGATCTGACATGATGTGTTCGTTTATGTCCGTGTTCTAGGACACGGCAGGAGAGCCCTTATACAAACTGTTCAAGGCCCTGAAGCACCAGGTGGAGAAGGGGCCAGTGGACGCCAAAATGAAGAAAGCCAAATACACGCTGAACGACACGGGACTGCTGGGGGACGACGTCGAGTACTCTGTGCTGGTCAGTACACACATACTGTAGTGGTCAGCGTTTTCTTCCGTTTAAGATGCATGTTGAACAGTCTGGATTTTCCGATCAAGACTGCTGATTTCTCCCTTTCGGGTTTATTCTGTGTTTTTTAAAATCCTTCTTATGCATAAAAAAATTAAAAAAAAAAACGGCATTCAGTGTTTTCTCCTGACGTTACTGGTGTCAGCACAGAAAAGCCTCCCAAGTCAGAGTTCAGACGCTGAGCCAGAAAACAGCTCATGCTGCGTTCACGCAATGTCGGCAGGATGGGAGGAACAGGAAGAACGCCCCCTTTATTCCGACTATACACATTATTCCACGGCGGTTAGCGACACGACATATCTGGGTGCGTCGCCCGACGCGGCCGTGCTGGCTGAGAGGGTTCAGAATCCCGAGAGGTGCCACGGTGCCGTCTTGACTAGTGTCAGCAGGAGCAGTAAAGAGCCGTCCTGTCGCCGTATCCGTAGCATCCGTATCCGTAGCTCCAGCCGCAGCAGGAGCTGTGGCCTGAGCGGCAACCGTATCCACAGCAGCCAGGCAGAGCAGCTGCAGCTGTGGTCGCAGCTGGGCGCGGTACACTGTCAGAGCTCGGGCTTTCGTAAGGAGCAATGAGCAATGGATGCATAATGTGAGGTGTCACGTCGTGTCTCCTTCCCTGTACTGTCTGCAGAGCCCTTCCCCAACGTGGCAGCGTACTTTAACTGGACTAGACCGACACACTCACAGTCGCTGTGGACGCAAAACTCGTCGCGAGGGAACGCAAAAGTAGTTCAGAGACACAATTCCCGCTGGGATCCTTCGGCGGCAGCTTCTCAAGTGGGAGGATTTCTCTGCTTTTCTCTGTTTTATATCAGGGCAAATTGATCTCTTAGGGGGGCGGTTTGACAAAACAAAAGCATCTGAAGACGTCACCTTGAACTCCCGAGAAGCTGAGAGGCCTTCCATTCGCTGTTTTTAATAAAGAAATTCATGAACAATGACAGCAGTCATCAGTCGCAGCCCTACTTTTAATTCACTCCAGAGTTTGCAGGCGTCACGTAGAGCATGCGGCCAGGATTAGTGTTTGGCTGACAGGTGTGTTTGTGATGCCAGACTCTGCAGGTGCTGGTGCACGGCGAGGGACCAGATGTGACTCCGGTCAAGGTGTTGAACTGTGACACCGTCTCCCAGGTGGGTTATGTTTTCCTTTCTCAAGTTGCGTTTCTTCAGCGGCCTCGGCCTCGGGAGCCAAATATTTTATTACATCTGGTTCTGGGTCAAGTGCAGATTTTCTCATTTTTGGTTTCAGCTGATTTCGGCACATGATTTGATAACACACGTGCAGAGAACGTTTGGCCACTGAGCTCCTTTAAAAATATGGGAGTTTTTGTCGTGTATCTCTGCTTTCCACCCTTCCATTTAGGCATAAAGGTGATTAATCAAACATCTGTTGTTAAAACCTTTGCGTTAGATAGTTTTGGATTTCCTGCCTTTACCAGACAGGAAATGGAGAGTTAAGATACGAGGGTGAAGTTGTGGTTGTGGCAGAAAAATTCAAATCAAGCCGAGTTCGGGTTTCCACCAATTGTAAGGACTAGTCCTCTGTGATATTTCTCCGTTGCCCGGTCAGTATTGTTCAGTGCTGATAAGTTGTTGTTTTTTTGGTTTGCACGCATTCTGGCAGTTAAAATCTGCACTTTCCGCTCTCCAGGTGAAAGAGAAGATCATCGATCAGGTCTACAGGAACCTGCCGTACTCACAGAGGCCGAAGGTGGACAGTGTTGCCCTGGGTAAGACACAGACACCCGTCCCAAGATATTTGAATCACTCGAGAGACATTATCATTAGAGTCTTTATTTTTAACAATTATCAGACGGACATTTATACAAATGAACAGTGTTGCTGTCACAAACCCTGCAGGTCTGCGGTGGAACTGCAGGGTTACAGTGAGATTTGGTGGAAAAAAAAATAAAATACAAAAAAACAATGAAACCGTTATTATCAGATTGAACGATGTTTACGGACTGTACCTTAGCTAAGGGGAACATCAGATATCATGACGCCGTCACACAAAGCTCATATACAGGCTGCGTAACTGTAAAACGGAGACTCAACGTATTGAGTTGAATTGGATACAAATTAAAGGGAAAAATGAGCGGAGAACCGGGATGACAGTGCCCCCACCCTTAGGGCCCGAGGGGTCACTGAATGGTTTGAGGAGTTTCCTTCACTTGCCTCCTTTCCTCGCCCCTGACCTCCTCCAGCGTAAGATGAGAGGAGAGAGGAGTGGCGTGTTTGGAGAAACGCTGAACGTACGACGACAGCGCAGCTGGATCAGCTGACGGTCTGCGGGTCTTGACAGACCTGTGTTCCTTAGAGTTTGAGTCTTCAGAGATAATGTGATGTGCTGTCCCAATAATAGCAATAATAATAATGACGGACGGACATTACTTCTGCCAGAGCAGCAGTGTAGAGACGTCCACCAACATGACAAAGGTGAATGTGAGGTACCTCTGCATGGTCCCTCTCTAATAAACAGCTACACCAGTATCTTCACATTCACTAAGAACCTGTATTTCATATTCATATCAAACCACTACGACACAGCTGCAGCCGTTTTTAAATAACCGGTGAATCAGAACACACATCAGATCTGAACTTGGCAGTGAAGCTGTTGTTAAAACTGCGGTGATGGGCGGGACTTGGTGTTGCTGTGGAATTCAGAAGTGCAAAACGATCACAGTTGTGGCGACGGTATGAAAGGACAAGGGGGGGACTGTGATATTAGGTAGAAGATCGAATACTTTATTGTTCCCAAAGGGAAATTGCACAGCAGCCAAATCAGACATGAGAATGGCAAAATAACACGAGGACTGTCAGAGAAGTGGATAAACAGATTTAACATTTGGTGTTCTGAACTTTTCTGGTTTCTTTTTTTGTTTTTGTTTGGTTTGGTTTTTGTTTGAGCTGGGTAGCATGTTGTCTTTCTCTCCCGCGCTGTGAAAAGCACACATTGAAGTTCATCTCCCCCGTCCATCTGCAGAGTGGCGTCCTGGCTCCACGGGTCAGATCCTGTCCGACCTCGACCTGACCTCCCAGAAGGAGGGACGCTGGAAGAGACTCAACACACTGGCTCATTACAACGTGAGTTCATTCTGACGCACGTTTGCCTGCAGGCTCTCAAGCAAAAACTTCAGAATTTACTTCATTCGGCTCAATCCTAAAAAAAACGTGCAAAGGTCCGGTGTTTCAGCTCAAAAGTGCTTTGACTCAAATTCACATCACACCGCATCTCTGTCTCCCCTTCGACTCCCCGGCCCCGCCTCCCGGGCGGAGGCCTTTGTCTTCCTCTTTTGTCTTTGTCCCACTGAATGTCCACGTCTATTACAGACCATACACCGTAATTTCCCTGATGGGTAAAATACCGTCTTGAAGAAAGTGTTGAATTACCGCGGAGCCGCAGTGAATATTTCATTCCCCTTCCCCCCCTGTGATGTTAATCCTGTCGGAATGGAGCTCAATTAACTTTTTTTTCTTTTTTTTTTGCTTTATTCACTAATTGTTGAGTGGAACTGTCCTGCAGTGGAGCAGTTTCTGTGTCCAGATTACAGCATTAAATGAAGACATATTTGCCGGCTGTGATCAGGGAGGAATCTCACGAAAGGCCGGTACCAGCTCCGTGTTTTCAGCCAAGTTCAAGTCTAATGCACGTCCGCGCTGATGTTACCGTGCCCCTTTAGTTCTTCTATCTGGGATTTATGTGAAGATTTAAAAAATTTTTTACACCAAAGCGCCGTTATAAAAGCGTTAAAAGAAAAGTTTTCTGTTTCTCCAGCCAGGAATTAAATAATAAATCGGTTTATTGGTGTTCCCTGTTTTCAGTCAGTCACACAAAGAATGGCTTAGATATGATCTTATACTGTGATTTGTTCTGTGTGCTTTGGACACTTTCTATTTCATTATTTTCTGTATTTCATCTAGAGCTGAAATGTTAGGATGATTAATGGATTAGCGGGAAACTATTTTGAGAACCATTTAACCGTTTTAGGTGTTTTTCAAGCAGAAAATGCCAAAAACGATCGGGCTCCAGCTTGAGGAAGGAGAATGTGAGGAATCACTGCTTTTGTTTGTCATATGTGATCATAATCTGAATATGTTTGGACTGATGTCCGGATAAAACGAGCAATTTGAAGACACCACCTTGAGTCTGGGAAACTATGTCAGACCTTTTATAGACGTCAATCAATTAACGGATTAATGGAATAAAGCCGAATCTGTGATGCGGTGAGTCAGGAAAGTTTGGAGTTCGGGTTCTTGCTCCCGACTCTGGATGTTTTTAATCATCTTTGCTTCTGCGTGTTGAGTTCAGACCTTTTCTTCTGCACTGAAACAACCAGAAACCGAAGCGCAGACAAAATGTCGAGTCACACGAGACTCGTCCTCGCGCTGCATGAAAACCAGCAGAAACAAAAACACTCCTGCAGTCTCCTCTCTGACATTTAAAATAAAACTATTCGTCGACATGTGCTTGATGTATTTTCTGCTCACTGATTTCAGTGATTTCTCCTCTTTCAGGTTCGGGATAACGCCACATTGGTTCTGTCCAGAGTTTTGCACACACAGTCTTTCCACCAGCACCAGGACAGCTATGAAGAGAGTATGTACACACACACACACACACACACACACACACACACTAAGGCAGACTTTTTCTACAAAGGTGGAATTTAACTCTGGTCCTGTGCTGAAATACGGTTTTGAGGTTCTTATACTTACTTTATCTCCTCTCAACTCGACTGGTGACTGTAGTTTCTAAGTTACTTTGAAGCCTCTGGAATTTTCATATCAACTTTTCAGAGATTCCTTAAAACTTTGAGCTTAATACCCAAAAGGCAGAGGCACAGAGTCACCTAGCGTATGTCTACACGTTGAAGCCGGCAGCGCCGTCTCTCTCTCCGTCCCACTTCCAGAAAACGCCCTGCTGGAGGACGACAACACCTTCCACCTGGTGAGACCGGCCGATGAAATCGATGAAGTGAAGTCAAAGAGAGGCAGCATGAAGGACAAGGCGATGACCAAAGCCATCACTGAGATCTACCTGACCAGGCTGCTCTCTGTCAAGGTACAGCCGTGGTGTTTGACTGACGATGAATCAAACACGTTTGTGGTCTTCAGTCATGTAAAGTAACTAAGTACATTTACTCAAACACTGTACTTAAGTACAATTTTGAGGTACTTCACTTGAGTGTTTCCATTTGATGCTGTTTTTCATTTATTTAACAGACATGCAGTCACCAGTTAGTTCGCAGTTGCTTTACTTTACAACCAGCTTAGTGGTTTTCCAGATGTTTTGGTTCTTCTTAACAAGACTAACCGTCTCACCAGACCTTTAACCAAGTCTGGATACTTGACGTTTTGTGATACTCGGCACATTCTGCTCTGCACTCAGCAAGTATCATGGTTAAAGACCCAGACCTACAAAGGATTTAGTATTGTATATATTATATTGAAACAGCATTTAGACATTCAACAATATCTACAGAGAGTATTAAAAAAAAATGGGCGAGCGGCGCCTGAGATTGACCTTTTTGTTTGTAATTACTTGTCTACGTGAATTTTATTGGAATCAATGCACAGGACGACTCGCCTCTCGAGGGAAGAACCGTTTATCAGGCAGTATATGCACGAGGGCAAAAAAAGAACGGAACGACGGAACCGGACAAACTCGGTGTCGTTTCAAAGGCCTCATTAAGAAATGGTTTCCTTCAAAATTCGGTGCCCTTGGCTGCTTCCTAGATGGAGCAGTTACACACACACACACACACACACACACACAAACTGCTCTCTAATTATAGTAGTAGGATGTACAGCATTTGTCAACAACTATAACTTCTCCTACGAAGACATATTTTATATTATTACAGCCTCATTCTACTATTCTTCACTCATACAGCAGCCTCCGCTAGTGAGTGTCTGCAGGAGGAGTTTTAGTTGTTAACACATCCATTAATAAACACTCGGATCTGCTCACATCTACATCCTACTGTTAGAATCCATCGATGAGATGTGTGTATACGGCCTTTGAATGCCACACAGGGGGGGCTTTAAGACCACAGTTGCCGCTGGGCAACATGCTGCAAACTCCTCTGCACATTCTTCTGGGTAAAACGGCAATTTCATGTACGTTAGCGTCTGTAGTCGGACGCCACTGGACATCAGTCAAAGTTAAGGCGGCGGGGCACAGAGCTCTTTGTGGTACAGGAGCAAATACAGTGTTCGTCTCTCATAAAGTACCAAGTGTCTATGAATGGAAACACTTCCAGTGGCGTTGGTGTATTAATGATGGCGCAGTTATCATCCGCATCTTTTTTTAATTCGACCACTCTTAATTTGGAAAGCCGGGTCACCAGTTTCACAATAAAGTGTCAAATGCTAGATTGACAGAAATATATAAACCCAGGACATAGCATTCATATATCTGCAGTTTTTAGATTCCATGATCTCATGTCTTTTCATCATATGTAGAAAATTCCTTGGATTTGGAAAACTTGTGTTAATTTTGATAATTGTGTGTGTGTGTGTGTGTTACAGGGCACTTTGCAGCAGTTTGTGGATGATTTCTTCCGCAGTGTGTTGTGCTCGAGCTCCGTCGTCCCTCCTGCCGTCAAATACTTCTTTGACTTCCTGGACGAGCAGGCGCAGAGACATGACAACGTGGACGAGGAGACGCTGCACATCTGGAAGACCAACAGGTAGAGAGCGCACACGCACAGAAAAACTCCCAGGTACCGCGCTGTCCACGGCACAGCTGCGAGAATTATCCTCAGCGAGGCCTTTCGGACCGGTTGAACATCTGGCCCGTTGTCAGCTGGTGTTCCATTGTCGCATTGACTTTTTTTTTCTTTTTTTTCCACACAGTCAAAAGAATTTAAAAGCGTCTTTATTACCCTGCAATCACAGTTGAGTGTTGTTTTTCTTGATGTTTTTCAAAGAGCACCAATCAATTCAATTCAGTACTTTTTGCAACATCAACTTTGACAGTTACTTCAACGGTTGTCGCAGAGCGCTGAAGACATGGCAAAGACTTGGTTGAATTACGACTGAGAACATTGGGGTTTTTTTTTTTTACATCTCTAGGATTAATTGACTAATTGTGTCGCCGTTTCTTGTACTGCACAACATCGACGATATCGTTTACGCCGAGAAGACGCCAACATGGACGACGAGAAAGCATCTGTAAGTGAGCGAAACGTGTGAACAGCGGCAGGTATAAGTAGGGGACTAAAAACTCCCCTTTGACGTCACTCGCACGTCCTCGCGCGGATCATGCTGCCAGGAGACGACTCCGACTGGTCGACGCGTGACTCTTTAACTGATTCGACGTCTGCCAGCTTCTCTTCAAAGCTTCTCTGAATCTCAGCTGGAGATACGACCTGCAAAGAAAAGTTGCTAAGAGAAATAATTACAGACGCAGCTTGAGAGGCAGTGTGTGTGTCTGCGTGTGTGTGTGTGTGTGTGTGTCTGTGTGTTATACCTCGTCAGCTGAACTAGAGTGTAATTATGTCCTCATCACTGCTAAACCGGGCAGGCCACCACATGAAAGCCCGGTTTAATTGGCAGGCTGTTATCAGGACGGATGAATTACGACATAGCAGAGACGATGGAGAGGAAGAAGAGGAAGAAGAGAGGAAATGGAGACAGATAGAGAGATAAAGAAAACTCAGACTGGCCCTCAGCTCAGCCTGTCAGTCATCAGAGAGACACACAAACAAGTTGGTCGATGAAATATTCATCGGCTGCGGTGAATTATTGACGAGGGTTACGGTCTGTGGAGGTAGCTTGAAGGAAGAGAGGAGGAGGAGATGAAAGGACGGAGGGAAGGGGATAGGGAAGGGAAACAGCGTGTCAGCGGGCTCCTTTAAATCCTGAAACTGACCAAAATACTTCACTGTTTTCGCCTCTTTTAAGAGAAAACGTGATGTGACGTCCAGTTCCAGATATTCTAACGAGGTGTTAAAAAGCCCTGACTGGAGTCTCTCTGTGTCCTCAGCCTGCCCATGCGGTTTTGGGTGAACATCCTGAGGAACCCCCACTTCATCTTCGACGTCCACGTGACGGAGGTGGTGGACGCGTCGCTGCACGTCATCTCTCAGACCTTCATGGACGCCTGCACCAAGACGGAGCACAAACTCAGCAGAGTCAGTCCGCACAGACAAAAGCTCGCACACTCACGCACACACACACACGCACACACACACTGTTTAGGAGTCTGGAAACTTTACGCTCTTTGAGTCTGAAGCTCCATTCAGACTGGATTTATGTCTCTAGAGGAGGCGGGGTAATTTTAACACCACCTGCGCTGGTCAGTGATTTTAATCCCATGTGAAGTGCCTACGTGGGCAGTTTTCACTCCCACCCGCGGTAATAATTACAGCCACAATCAGCCACTGTTTTTCTGGGAACTCGATGGTCCTCCCATCATTTAAATCCTGTCCCGAGCCGAGCACCTTTATTTTATCTCTGAGTTCTTAGCACGGGAAGAGCTGCTGGTCCTTCCACTTTTGTCAGCTCAGTGTGAAGTTTGACTTTTGGGTAAAAACGGATCAAGTGGAAAAATGCTTTCGCTAGACCGACAGATGGAAACACGCTAACACCAACATATTTAGTGGAGAGCAAAACACCGTAAAACATCATCAGATGTGCTGTTGCAGTGTCAGCTGCATGTAGGTACTGGTTTTCCTCTTTCGAGTCCCATTTTTACTCTTTGTTTATCTTGTTTCTTTTAATGAACACGATTAAAAAGCTGCCAAATTAGCTTTTATCAGCTCCTGTTTGCAGTGAACCCGTGGATGTAGAGACAACCATCGCTGGATCACTGCGATACTGAAAACAACTTAACATAATTAATGTAGAAAAAACTTTCACATCTCTCTCAGTTTTTGAGGTATTTTTGGTGGAGAGTAAACAGGAAGTGATAGGAAAGAGAGAGGCGGGGACGACAGGCAACGAAGGTCCCAGACTGGAGGCTCTCGGGGGGGGTGTTGTGGTTCATGGTCAGCCCTTCAAACCAGATACATCTTTTAATCTTCGCCACTATCCTGCTGATCCGCTGTGGCATTTGGGCTCGCACCACTCCGGCAAATCGGCTGCGCATGAGTTAATTACAGCCCGTAATCACAAAAATAAACCCCCGGACTGTTTGAACATCACAGACTTGATTATAATTAAGCGCAGGAGCATCCGAGAGAGGCTTTTCTCTCTTAGCCATCTTCACATCTTCCACATAGAACAAAGTTTTGGTGATTAAAATGATTCTCTGAAGCCATAAAAATGACCAAAGATCTTTAATCAGTTTTTTTTTTTTTTTCTCTCCCTCTGACTGTAGGAGTCTCCCAGCAACAAGCTGCTTTATGCAAAAGAGATTTCCACATACAAGAAGATGGTGGACGAGTGAGTGTATTACGCTAAATATACAGCATATAAAGTACAGTACAGACTGAATGTTTTTGTTTTTTTTATTATACATTTCATAGTGTCAGGAGGATATTTTGTGAATTTACGTGAATGAAAATACGAGTTAAAAAATTACCAGACGGTTTAAAAATATCTACCGTGTTCCTGCTGATCCGGGATGTTCTCTGAGGTATTTAATGCCTCACTGACCAGCGGTCGTATAATGGCGACTGATCTCAGATTAATTAGCCACTGAAACTGTCTAATGTGATTTGATGCTGCTCTAAAGTCTCCGTACAAGATTTGGGTACAACCAGCACCATTTATAAAAGGTTTATGTGGGTTAGTGAATCATCTTCTAATGATTTACTGTCAGAAAGCGACGATTTCCATTGACAGAAATCTTCAGTCTTCCACAGAAACAGAAAATACAGCAGCACGTTGTTAAGTTTTTGATCTCATTAAGTCTCATCGCCGCTTGATCACTTGATGTAAACGGATACTGTGAGTGACTGGATCAGGTGTTTTGACTGTTTGTGCGTCTCCCCAGTTACTACAAGGGCATCAGACAGATGGTTCCAGTCAGTGACCAGGACATGAATACACACCTTGCTGAGGTGTCCAGGGTAAGAGCCACCTTCTGTGTCTGTGTGTGTGTGTGTGTGTGTGTGCGAGTGTTGTAATTTTTAACGTTGAAAGTGCCATTGTTAATGCAGTGGAGACATTACTGGAGTACATGTGCCTGGTAACTGTGCTACGATCAGCATTTAAAAAAACGACATTATCAGTTTGTCTCTCCACGGGATGGATGGATGGATGGATGGATGGATGGAGATGGATGGATGGGTGGGTGGGTGGGTGGATGGGTGGGTGGATGGGTGGATGGGTGGTTGGATGGAATTTTGAGCTGAAAACGATGGAATCATTCAAACTTGTCTGGTGTGAATGGATGGGCTCCATAGACTAGGTGTTAATCGTGGCAGTGGTGACCGCACACTAAGCTCCAATGACTCCATTACATTGCAAGTTCAATACAACTGTCAGATACAGCCTTTCATATATACGTCACACACCTGGTGGTCATCGACAGTCTGCGTGTGCAAGGTTTTCTAATAACATAGTTACAAAACATATAAGCCTTTCTAAGCATATCAATGTTAACTTACAATATAGTGGGAGTTCTGATAAAACCAATGCTGAATTGTAATTATAATCATATACGAGTCTTTTGTGAATGTACAGTAGAGTTTGGCCATTATTGCACTAGAACCACCACCAAGTGTATGACTGCCACTTCCTTGATTAATCGTTTTGCCTATAAAATGTCAGAAAAATTGTAAAAAAAAAAAAAAAAAAAAAAGGAAAAAAAGAAAAATTCATTTTACGATTGTTTTGCAGCTCTACCCTCAAAACAAACCCAGTACAACCAGTACAGACTTCAACCTTCAGACGAATTTGCTTTTTACGACTGCAACATAGTCCCACCGTCTCATTACAATTGATCTCATTCTCATCACTTTTACACTGCATTCAATTGCCAGACACTTTTTGTCCAGTGCAACTTACAGTGCATGTAACCACCGTATGAACAAGAGCCAGGTGTCTTGAAAAAGTAAGTTCATTCCTCGGAGAAGAGTTTTGGAACTTTTGCGTCCGTATTAACCTCATTTCTGTAAAATCTGCTTTACATTTAAACGGCAACACCACCAGTGTCTACTTCCGAGGATTTCGACTGTTTTAATATGGAACCTTCGTTTCCTCTTTGCAGCAACACACAGACAAGCTGAACACCCAGGTGGCCTTACATCAACTGTACCAGTATGCCAGCAAGTACTATGATGTGGTGAGAAATGTCTTTCACTTTCAAAACTTTTTTGCTTCTGTTTCTGAGGAAGAATGGCTGAGTTACAGGAGGAAAACTAAATGCAGGATTGTTGTAGATTGATTTTTGTGTTGGCCATTTACTTTCTTTCTCTCATAATGACATTGCAGCTGTTTGCATAAAAATGCAATTTTATTTTTGCTGTTATATTGGTGTTTTTTTTTTCTTTTGTATATTACAGTATTACCTATTCAGCACCATCACTTTCCAATATGATTAAATGTTCTACATATTGTAAAACGGACACAGTGCTGACTGTCTGAGGGAAGATCTTAACTTAATCTAAAAGATTCCTAAAAGTGAAAATAAATGTATGACTCTTTTTTTTTTTTGGGAGTGTTTCAGCATCCAGTTTATTACATTTGGTTCTTATTTTCATAGTTTTGACCATTGTTGCTTGTAACGTGGCAACATCACTACACAAAGTCCAACAGGCCGCACAAGCAGTCCGCCTGCTCGGTTTTCTTGCCTGAATTACGATAATAAGACCCAAGCTGTAATAAGCCATAATTATCCTTTAAACAGCAACGCCATAAGAAATCGTCCATGGCGGGAAAGAATTGTTGTGAAAGCTGTTGCGCCTTTGACTCCACCGAACACAGTCGGACGTGTTCGGGTGGGATTTGTTTCACTTTTTGGGATGTGTTTCCGCCCGCCTGCGATGCGGCATCGCATGGCGTTGCATGGTAAAGTGCTGTGCCTCACAGGACAAGACAAAGCATGCAGCAACCACTAGATTGCAACCTGAGCAAGATTTTCAGCCTGGGTGTAGTTATTCAGAGGATTTTTCACTTTTAACAGTAAAATTTGAGGATGCTTGTACCTTATTTGAGTATTTCCATTTATTGCTGATTTATAGTTCTACTTCACCACATTTCCGAGATAAATATTGTACTTTTTACTCCACTCCAGTTGTTTGAGTATTTTAGTTACTAGTTACCTTGAGATGAATATAAAATTTTATCCACAAATAAGTTATGATGCAATGAGGCTTTATTGATCTTCACAACCTACACGGTAGTATAGAAAAACACATTAAAAGTAGCCTCACCTTCACCAGCTCCAACATGAAAGTGATGTACACATTAATGCATCAGTAATTATAATCCAGTTATATACATTATACAGAAATGGGTCATTCTGCAGAATGACTACTTTTACTTATGGTACTTTAAGTATATTTTGATACGAATACTTTTGTCCTTTTTCTCAAGTAAAATTTTGAATGCATGGCTTTTACTTGTAAAAGAGTATTTCTGAACTGTGGTACTTTTACATAAGTAAAAGCTCCGATTACTATTTCTTCTTGCTGGTCAAACTTCAGCAAAAAAAAGAAAAAAAAAAAAGATGGATTATAAAGTTTGTGTTATCGTCCCCTTCAGATCATCCAGTCGCTGGACGAGGACCCAGCGGCCCAGAATAAACAGCTCACCCTCCGTCTCCAACAGATTGCTGCCGCCCTGGAGAACAAGGTCACTGACCTTTGACCTCTGACCTCATGGAGAGGGGGTCAGGGTGAGGAGCTAACAGCTACTAAAACGCAGGACGTTGTTTTCCATTTAAGGACTCAAAAGAGGACGAGCTTGCAGACTCTACTGAATGTTTGAACATGTAAGGAACTGAAGTGGGAGGGCCTAGTGGAGCCACAGGAAACTGTTGACCATGTAAGTACCGAATGGGAAGAGCTATGGGACTCCGGGAGCGGTGAGGAGTGGAGAGTTTGGACAAACGAATGGTTAAAATACGCTCAGACTGGCGGAAACCGAATAGCTCTACTGCAGTTGTGTGGCACACTTCCACTTGGCAAGGAGGGATGTGAAATGGCGACCGTAACATGGCTGCAGATGGGAGCTCTGTAAAATCAAAGGGTTATTTTTATAATGGTAGCTAGGGCATTTGGTTTGTGTAATCCTCTGACCTAGGTGGATAATGTTTCTGTGTTCGGCTTCTCTACACCACAAATCTTATTTTTAGCAAACAACTGAAGAAAAAAAGTGCTACGCAAGGAATGAAGATTGAAGATTTTGGACCATTGAAGTAAAGAAACATCACCAAATGTTTACTTTTTGCCACTTAAACCTTTCGGAAGTTGGGATTGGAATTCCACAGCTTCAGGACGCTTTGTGACCACTTTTTCCTTCTATAAACTGTAGACTTGAGTTGAACCTGCCTCTAACTGCTGATCTGAGGTCAGTTTTTCTGTCTCCATAAAAATGGTAACCCGGGAAATCTGATCTCCCGTCAGCAACAGAGAAGAGTTTTCATCCTAAAGCGTGAAAATGCTGTGATGAACTTTTACTTTCAAGCGAGCTCAAATAAAAATAATTGACCAATGAAAATCCACTACGGTACATACCACTGGCCAAAATTAGGGGTCTTCGTTTGGTCTCGGATGCACAACTGAGGAGAGTGAAATCAGGGTACGAGGAGTTAAGTTAAACCCAAAAATAAAACCACAACATAGTCTTTTCTTGTATCATTGCCAAATCATATCAGATTAGCTGCAGTATGTGTTTCTATGCTGCTGACACTGTGCTGTTGACTCGAATCACAGCTTAAATAATTTCATGCTGTTTAGTTCGATATTATTATTTGTGTGCCGGCTTTAAGCAAAGGCTTTGCATTTACATATACAGCATGAAATTTTATATTTCAATGGACTGATACAGTGCCACTTCGTTTTTGCTTTTGTTGAGTGTTAATCAGGGCGGTCCGCGATGTAACGTTCTTGCGTTAGGACGTGCTAAGTGAGGACCAGCTTGTTTTTAGTCTCTGCGAAAAATCCTGACTGCTTAATCATGTGGTCTAAACAGCCAAACACTTTAAGTGAGATTTGTTTTTTGTTTTTTTTTTGTACTCTGTATTTCTTTTGTAATACCCCCTTCACAGATATTGCTGCATTTTTTTTTCAGTTTTTCTGTTTATCTGCACACTATAAGAGGAAATGAATTAAGTGTCTTATAAAGACAGCGTATACATGATCCTTAAAAAAGGTTCAAATAATCTAAAATTAAGCTGGTAAAGTCTTAAATGTATTCAATCCGGTTATTATACGGCCCTATTCGTTCTTAGAGCTGCAGGATGACTAAAACGTTCGGTCAGTTTTACTGGACAGAGTTTGACTTCAGTTTACTTGATATATTTACCAGGGTAATGCAGTCAGTGCATACATTTAAAACACGCAGCCAAAAATCAGAATGTCTCCAATCAATTAATTGTCCTCCTCCTTGTCCGATGGGAGATTTAAAATGCATAAAACCAAATCAAACAAACTAAAAAAAAAAAGTGAAATACAATATTTTAATGTGCCGTGGAAATTCGTGTCACAATGACAAAAATTCATTCAGGTATTGAAGACAAAAAGCTAAATCATTGTTCTTTTTCACGCTTTTAAATTGAATTATGACAGTAATTGCATACATAAAAAGGAAATACATAATATTATGTTTATTGTATTTCACTTTGTTTATTTAGTTTGTTTTATTTCTGTATTTTAAGTCTTCCATATAGTCCTACAAAAAATACCTGCACACTGCTCTAGTGCATTCTACATAGACATGACCAAAAAAAAATTGTTTATCATTTTTTCGTGCAAATAATTGTTTCCCGGCACCTGCAAAGACCCTGTGGACATGCATGTGCCTCCTGATGATTATTCCTTATTCTGTCCATTAAACGTTGCATAATGTTCAGGAGGTTTGTTTCATCAGAAACAGGCTGCTTAAGTTTTGTTTCTGGCTTGGTGAAACCTGCACAAACCCTGTCACAAAGAATCCCCTTGTTTTGTTGAGTCTTTTTTAGGCAGAGGAAAAATATGCTTTTCAACTGTTAATCAGAGAATTATGAGAGTAAAAAAAACTACGTTTTTAATACATAAACCGTAATATCATTTATATTACCAACCACTCTGTAAATGAGTCAATTGTAGACCAAGTTGATAAAAGATCTGCAGCAGTCTTTGGGTTTAAGTGCCATTACAACGCTGAGGTGTTAATGAACTCATTTATCTTCTCCTATGCTACATATTAATCATCGTCACCATAGAATCATCATATATCTGAATTATTGTTTGCCTTCTGAGCCCAGACGACGTGCTTTATGTAGTGCTTTGAGTTAATATCAAAGATAAAATATGCAGTTTGTAAGTTGGATGATGAACCCCATGACGCCTTGGAAAGAAGGATTTTTGCAGAAGTGCTTTGTTTTTTTTGTTTGGGGTTTTTTCAGTGGAATCTGGATTTATCGATTCCTCTGAGCTTTCAAATCTTACAAACTGCATCTTTAAATTCTGATGCAATACGACCTTAAGGTTGGTGCTGTATCTCTGTACTCATGTCTCAAATTCCTTAAACTGTGGATGGACACACTGCAAGTTTATGCCCAGAATTTGGCACCACACGACCTCTCGACACAAAGACTGAAATAAACACATTATTGCATGTTTTGGTTTTTTTTACTTCTCATAAGCTTTGTTCTGGGCACTTCTCGCTCAGAAGTTTGTTTGTGAAAGCTACTTTGGTGCCAAATAACTTCAAGAAACTATTTGCCATTTGAGTTGTATGTTTAATGAGTGTAGCCAGACGTGAGGCGAACGAACAATTGTGTGTTAAATAATCTGGTGGTACTCTTATAAAAACTGTGGAAATGTGAAACTCTTTGAAGGTTCTCTTCAGTGCCGTTCTGATCTTCAGATATCATAAGACTTTTCACAAAGTTTCAGCAGCTCCTCAAAGCAAACTGTCACATTAGTTTTTTGATGTTTAGATCTTTACATCCTTTTGAAAAAATGTTTCACATTGTGTTGCTGACCCGAGAGCGAAATCTCTACTCACGCTACAAATATAGTTTATTTACTTTAAAATTTGAGACATCAGATCCATTCTGAGAACAATATTTGAACAATTTCTCTTAAACAGGTCTCTTATCTCTATTCCTCTTCAACACTAGCTTCTTTCTGCCTTATTTTTTTCAACCAGCGAGTGCCTTAAAGAGTAGAACTGAAAGAAGATTTGAAGGACAAGCCCAAAAATTGGTCTAGAAGCACATACAGTTGGTTTACTGCATGTTTGTGGTTCTTAAGTGGAAGACCACAATGTAAAACAGGAGCTGTATGTACGTATTTTAGAGAGAGCAGAGTTGGTATTGTAAAATGTTTTTAAAGCTTGTACAAATACAAAGATAGGCTGTCATACCATCACTATGATCAACCATTTTGTTCCGGAACGTAATTCCCAAAACTCCGACTATTTTTTTGAAAATCCAAACAAAACGGATTTAAATTTCTTAACTTGTCATAAACCATGCGGTAAATTTCACTCCAGTGTCAGGCATGCATGACTCTCCTGCAAATAAAGTGCAGGAAAAATGTATTGTTCTGAAGGGAGGGCGGGAGCCGGTTGCACCGGCTGTTAGTAAGTTCAAACTCAGCTTGATTCTAACACAAAGTGTTTATTAAGGAGTTTTACACATAACTAAATTTACAACTAGCAATTATTTTTATTATTGGTTGATCTGCCAATTATTTTCTAAATTAATCAATTATTTCGCCAAGGAAATGTCAGAAAATAGTGAAAAAGGCCTGGTATAATGTACCACAAGTCAATCAGATTGTTTGTTTCATTTGACGTTCAGTCCAAAAACCCAAATATCAGTTTTGCCTGAAAAGCTAACCTAATAGTTGCCGATTAATTTCTGTCGTTCGGCTAATCAATTAATCGACTAATCGTTGCAGCTCTACACTACACAAACTACTTTTGTGGAGATTTGTTATTACTAAATGTTTACACTCATAAAGCCAGGTGTAACGGTTGCGTAGCTAACTGAACCAGCTGACAAAATTTACGTTAGCTTGCTAATGTATGAGCTGTGTAGAGTAAAGAGTGAATATCTGACCTGAGACTTGATAGATGCTGTATAATAATGATATAGTGATGTTAAACATATCTCAAATTACAAAATGTTATGTGAGTAGCAAAAAGAGTAATAACAAACCATTAGGTTAGCATAATCGGGATATGTCCTGCTTGAACACTATTAACTCTGAAACACCTATTTCTCCATGTATGGACACGTAAATAAAAAAAATACCTTCATTTTCATATCTTTTGCGTCTCTAAATCAGTCATTTTTGGAATTTATGCTAGTTTGTAATGCTGCAGTGGTCAGCGCTATATATGCTCCCTAGCAACAGAGTTACACGTTACGAAACTGTACATATGCTGTGGCATTTGTGAATTTGTAAGGGTGCAACCGGATTTATTAAATCCCTCATTTAAAACTTGCTAGTGGTTACTTAGAATTTAGGTACTTTGTGTCAATAATGGATTCATGAATAGCTCACACTCCTTGCTAACCTCTGTTATGCTAGCTTCTGCAACTATATGGGTTTAATCAAGAACTACTTCTTTTTTTTGTTTTTCTGGAAAGCTGAAATATGTTTATGAAACATGTTTTCTGTCTATTGCTTGACCCCTAAATTGTACTGGGTAGTAATATTTGAGCACATGTTAATTTTAAGAAAGATCTAATATTTACTTTGTTAGCATTCAGCAACATATTCGGCAGGTCCTGCGAGTTCACGTTCAACATCCAAGTCGGAAAACTGATTTTTCTGAAAGGTCTAATATATCCGACTTTGATCCTAATAATACAAAACTTCCTAAGAGAGCAAACAAATATGAACGACTCGTGTAAGCCAAAGGCCATTGTTCAAAGTGTTTAAAATCAAATTGTGACATTTTCCCTGCTGACATCTATATGAGACTATCAATACAACTCTCATTTCTGTGCTTGAGTCAGAATGTAGTTAGCCTAGCTTATTTCTGAAAACTCCGATAGATCTGACTTCACGCTAAAAAGTAGGGAAGTGCCGGCAAAGTCGCCTAATCATAAAAGGTATTTCAAGGCTGAAATGTAAAAGATATATATATATATCTATATATGAACAAAGAACTTTATATTTAACGTTCAAACGTCCAACTCTGCAGTAAAACAATCTTCACTCAACATATTACACTTTTGTTCAAATTACACTCCTGTATAGAAGCCATTAGCGGTGTTTTTTAGCAAACAATTTGCTTGCTAGGTGGTATGACGTTCTTTGACGAAATGTAACTGACGTTTGTGTCTTTCTTTCTGTTTTGTCTTGTTGGTGTTTATTGATTCAGACAGCTGGAATCTCCAGTAGTGTCATGAAAGCTCACAAGTTGCCAACATGGGAATCTTTCCCATCATTACCTTCCCTCACGCACATCGTAAAAAAGTCAAAAGCCGTTAGCTAGCTTAATATTTTAATTTAGCTCCATCTTTTTTATGATCTGTTACCGGAGTAGATACCAATTTAAAAAAAAAATGGGTATAGAAAACGTTAGCTTTTCAGGCAACTGATGAAAGAACCTTTTGAGATGGAAGTGGAATAGAGGCCTGCCAGGAGACGTGGGCAGGACTTTGGCTTTCGATAGCAAAATGCAAAAACCCAAGATCTCAGATTATTCTGGCTCTGCAGGAATTCAGGTTGAAGCGTACTCCCTCATTTCACGCAGACAAGTAACTCACGCTTTAATAACAAATCAAGAAAACAAGAGGCAAAAGAAAATGTAGGCTGAAGCTTTCCCCTCTGTCGAGTCATTTTTAAAATCTCTCCTGTTCTCGTGTTTTTAGAGAAATGTCACAATTCCTCAAAATTCATCAGCTTTGCGGATAATTTAATTTGCAAACCGTTGTCGTAGCATACCGGATTGTGAATCACGGATGGTAGAAAAATTAGTTTGACACAAAACATTTGAAAAGTGTTGGTTTAACTAATGCACAGCTATGTTACCTGTATCTTCCCTGTGCTCCAGAACAATTGAGTGAATATAGTAGTGATGTGGCCTGCATGTGAGATCTTAAACTGAGTGGGTTTCAGAAGCACAGAGGTACGGGAAAATGTTCTTGTGTAATGACTGGATGAAGGATCAGCACAGGGAACTGAGCCTTCACTGTAAGTAGATTTATTTGTCCGCTAATTTGAAAATGTGTGTGTTTTTATGATGTAAAACTGAAATTATTTGAAAAGTATTGTTTTATGAGGCACAAGTAAACAGTTTCGGTTTTGAATGTTACATAGGAAAAACTGCCCACTGGCACTGATGTTTTTACCAACATCACAAGGGTTATGTGTTTATACCACTGTAACGGTTTGTACATCAAATACAACTTTCCCATTGTTTATTCTTGTAACATCAATGTAGGGAACAAATGGTTTGGATGGACTGGACCAAGTGTAGACTTTTGAAATGGACACAAACAGCACTACCAGTAACCAGAAACTGGTCTGGTCTGGACTGGACTGGAGCCCAAATCGGTGACTCTTCTGAGGAAGCGGAGAGGTGGGCAGAAAATCCAGATCTAAGTAGTCCAAATATCCAATAAAAGATGTTTATACAAATGGAAAGTTGTCTTCTGTTGTTTCGGTGACTTTCATTTTTCTTTTCCTGTCACAATGTGTTGCAGTTATTACAAGTACGATGATGAATAAACACTTGAAGATGTCTCTTTGACTTTAAATTTGTCTTTCTGTATCTGAGCCAGCCTCCATTCGACTAGCTTCCGGAACTTAAGGCAACCTTTGACCCAACATTTATTTCATCGGTCATTAAACGCGTTCCTTGGATCAGCTTTCCACATTTTGAGACAAATCGCCTTCACCACAGCTGTTGATATAAGTCAATGAATACCTTTTTGTAAATTTTACTTTGTGAGCGCAGATAAAAAAAAGACGAATGAAAATTTACACGCTCGGGTACTTGGGTCATCGTAACTTGGTTTCGTCCGTATCCATAAAACTCACCAACGCGTTCTACTAAAAGAACCGTTTCAGCTTTTGAATGAGGTTGAAGGTTTGGGGTTTCGCTTCGGCTCTCTCTAAGTTTTTACCTTTTTTCCATTAAAATGGATTCAATCTGGCTGAAATGTTAGAAAGATAGTTATATTTTCGGATTTCAGTTTTTCGCCTTCTTGCCAGGAGTCAGGTGAACAGATCAATGCCACTCGCATGTCTGTTTTTTTAAATGGAACGTATATGAGAAGGGTACTGACCTTCTCGTCCAACTCTAGACAAGAAGAACTTCCTCTTCAAGTTTTTAGAAGACTACGTTACACATAATTAATTGACTAGGACCTGCCTCACTTTGGAACTGAATTATTTAAATGATGTTTAACAATGGTTACACGAAGCCTAGATGTTTGAAGACTGAATATTCAGCGATATTTTGCAAAGTTTTAACCTTGACTTCTAAATACCTTTCCAGCTGCATATCAATAAATCATTTCTTACAGGATATGTTCCCTTTTTTGCTTCAATGTGGATCTCATTCAATACTACTATCAATCTCATTTTTTCTTAAAGCTTAATTAGGCAACATATTAATACAAACATTGAATAAAATGACTGTAAGATGAAAGGGTTGTTAGTGATAGCAACCCCACTGAGAATCAATGATGAGTGATCTTTTTCTTCCTTCTTCAGTTTGTTTAATTTTAAGTATCCGTGTTGGCCTGAGGAGATAGAATTGTCCAGTATTTCATGAGGAAAAACACAAAAGTACTGGAGAATTTTAATGTTTCTCATAACATCTTACCAAAGCACTGCAGTCGAAAATTAGCTGGCTAACACTGACACATTCACAGAATCGTTGATTAATGCGTGTTGCCCTTATAAATAAATCGAAGGAAAAAAATGTAATTCTGTTTAACTGAAATATGTCTTTATTATTCCAGGTCCCTCATCTTGTGACCTCTTGTAGGGTCATGACCCCGCTCTGGGAACCTGCATCATACAGTTTGTAAATCCCAGCTTAATGATTTATTTTAGCTCCAGGCATACATTTTATTATAGCTAGTGCTCATTATTTTTAATTCAGATTATACCAGTTTCCTGTAAAATCTCGGGACCTTGATTCAAAACACGGTAAACTGTATGTTAAGGACGCTTGCGAATTCTTGTATTCTTTTAAAATCACCTAAAAATCACAAATGCAACATATTTGAACTTAATTCTGTGGCCCAGCGGCCTCCTGAACTAACAAAAGACAGATCTGTCTTCTGTCATCAGTCACCAGAATCGAAATCCGTGTTTCTGAACGAAGCCGCGATGATGCCCGGCGACACTGAGGAGACGAAAGAGCTTCAGCCGATTAATCAGACATCCACCTCACGTATTCGCGCATCACGAGACTGGATGTTTCACAGCAGAAAACTGTGTTTAACTGACAGACACACTGGTGCGCTTCAGGTAGCCTGAGGCAAGGACACGACGTATCCACAGTTGTAGTTGGAGAGGAGCCTCCTGTTTATGATTCATAGAACCTGATCATTCAAGGATATCTGCTCACACGGCTCCCGTTAAACTCCGGACAGAGATTCAAATTCATGGGTAGTAGCTGGTTGCTCCGTAAGGAAAACATATTATTGATGAATATTGGTTTGTTCTGAATTACAATTATCCTTTCATTGCGTGGAATTTGCATAACTTAGAGCTGCTGGGGAAGGAAAAGGTTTGTCTCTGTTAATCTGTCCTAAAAAAAAAAAAGCAAAAACTCACTAGAACTGTGTTTTTTCTGCATTGAACAGCAGGTACAATCTGACGGGAATTATTCAAACTGATGAAACACACCAACACTGATTTACTGTTTGTTTTTTCTGCAGAGCTTCCACCTGACATGGACAAACGTGAAGAAGTTTTCACCGATGGCTCCTTGTCCAGCTCGCCAAGTGTTTGTACTTTTACATTTATTTCTGTTTCAATTTTGTACTACGTTTACTTTAAAGGCGCCATATGTAAGATTTCGCTATTGCTACATAGCCAACGTTAGCTTCGACGGCTGTTTACTTGTCGGTCGAGAAAAAAAGTTGAGAGTTCGGCATCAAACTTGGTTCCTTTACTCTTTGAAGAGCTCCCTCCAGCGCTTGAAACCAACGCCAGTGCTGACTCTAACTCTTTTCTTCTACTGAAGTCAGCATGCTAAGCAGCTAGCCCCGGCTAGCCAGCTGGCCTCGTCACTTTCCGACAGCGAGCCACCGTAGCGCCCGGTCCGCTAGCGGAAGGAGCAGCTCTGCTCAGAGGGCGTATTGAGTTGTAGACGCAACAATGGCCGAAGCTCTTGGCTAAGCGAACCGCCACCGCCACCACCACCACCCGCTCCCAGCGAGAAAACCTACATATAGCACCTTTAAGTTTGCAGCGCGGCAGCATGAACAGCTGATATTTACAGTTGCCTGTGAATCTAAATTTTGGTAGATCAACATCAGGTTTTGCTCCAGTGAATCTTGACAACAACAACAACAACAACACGTCTTAAATCTGATGTTTCTGCACTCTTGCTCTGATTATCGACCAGTCAACAACACAGCATGTGGATGTAAATACATAACGACACTGCCGCTCTGTGTTCCTAATGGAGAACTACACTTTTGAACAACAGCAGATTCTCCACGGGCTCATGTTTTGTTCTTCTTCTGTCTCCCCTTTATTCGCCTCTCGTCCCCAGGTGAACGGAACGGGTTCAGGCCGGTGCTCGGCCCTTGCGCTGACCGGGACTCGGTCGGCAGACGCACAGCCCATGGATGTTATTAAGGTTCTTCTCAGAGTTTACCAACCAGTCGAATCTGAGGCTCCGTATAACTCCAGGCTTCGCCTGACAATCATCGCATTTTGACGTTTTCTTCAGAATCGAAGTAATGTAGTGACAGTTGTCTGCACATCCATGCCGACATTACAAACAAGAGCTGCTAACAGCTAGTTCGGCACATTTTTAATGGTGGCAACTGTGCGAACATGTAAATAAATACAGGCTAAAAAAAATAATGGAGCCCACTGCTAACCGGCTGAATCCACGGCGTCATGTAGCCTTGAACATCTGACCTGTAACCGTAGTGTGATCGTTCAACACTTTACTTTTAAAATAGGTTATTTACATCTACGTATAGGTACTACTTACTTTGCAGATTGAAATTTTGAAAACCTATAACACAGGGCGTCGTTGCACAGTAAATTAAACCGCCCCACATTATATAAAATGGGTCAAATTTCAATTAAAAATGTGATTAATTAAAAATACTGCTCACGTGTGAATGGGTTCAGTAATAATAATCCAATGATGTAGAACAGATACCAGTTATCCAGGATCACCAATGTTGGGCTCAGTGAAGCCAGGTGAACCGAAAGGCAGAGGGAGAAGTAATCAGATACTTTACTCAGGCTTAAGTATCAATACCGCACTACACAAGTAAAAGTGCTGTGAGTAGAAGCAAGTAAGTACTATCAGAAGAATACTAGTATTAAGGGACAGAGTGGCCCCAGTGCTACATTTTTATGTACATTTTATTGGTGGTTTATTACTGATGCATAACTGTGTAAGATCAATTTTAATGTTGGAGCTGGTGGAGTTAATCACTTTACAAACAGAGCTTCTGCAGAATTCACGAGGTTAAATTTAAGACCGTTTCAGTACCACGTAGAATGAAATTTAACACCTGTTTGATGATGATGACACGCCCAGGTGAAGTACAAGTACCCCCAGAGTTACACTAAACTACAGTACCTAGTTACATTCCAGGACCAGCGGGGGGCGATGCCGAGCTGAGTTCAAATAAATGACAGGACGAGCGATAAGACAAGTTAAACTTTATTCAGTTCACAGAAAACTCTGCACAAGACATAATAAATCTTACTATATTCATCTTATTATTTAAAAAGCTCATAGAAAAGTGTTTGCTTAAATAAATTTCTAAGCATCTTAAATAACAAATAAATATTAAGGATGTTGTGTAACACTTTATTTTATGGGGCCGTAATTTCCTACTGATTCTCTAATAACTTTGTAGGAAGTTTCCAGGATAGAACCAGAAGTAATTATATGGAAAATAAAGAGGGTGTTCAAATGGTGCAGTTCAAATTAATTGCTAGTTTAAAAGTCAGTGCACGACAGGGCAAGCATACAAATCAAGTAAAGTTTAAGACAAATTAAGTTTCAAATAATAAAGTAAGTGAGGATTAAAGTAAGTGTTTCTTTCAGGGAAATTCCTACAAACAAATTTCATATTTCTTTCCAGGAAACTTTCCATGAAAGGATAAGGAAATTACAGATCCGTAAAGTAAAGCTTTACCTTTTATTTCATGGGTCCATAATTTTTGAATGAACATTTTCTTTCCTATAATTACTATGAAATTACAGACCCATTAAAAAAAAAAAAAAAAAAAAAAAAAAAAAGGTTACCAAAATACAGTGTTACCGGATGTTTGGACAAGACTTGAAGGAACAATTTGACATATTGGGGCGCCCTGATTGGGCTTTCCACCTGCAAATGGTGCTCCCTGTTAATTGGAGCTAGGTTAGCAGTTTCCCCCTGCTTCATGTCTCTGTGCCGGACACAGAGAGAGGAAGCCGATACTGATCGTCTCACCTGACGCTGGGTAAGATGGAAAACAGGATCATTTCGGAGTGTTCCTTTAAAGCGTGAACAGGTTCAGAGGTGAAGGCGAGGACAGACTAAGAGATCGTCTCTGTATCGGAGCGAAAAACATTTTATCAAATTGATGTTTTTAAGCGTCGTTTCAAAGATGAGTTGGATGATATTCTGTGTTTTTCTTGGAGTCAACAAATCCTGTGAACCAACAATTAACATACTAATTGTTAGTATCATAAGTACATCGTCCTGCTGCCAGAAATACTCACTAGATCACCAAGTGTGGATGAATCCATAGCTGTACATAGTCCCCACTAAATGCTTGATTTCCTCCTGTTTGAGTTATGTTACCTTTTAAATTAATCAGCAACTAGTTTGATAGTTGATTGTTTCAAGAATTTTTTCAATTTTACAAACAAAAAAAACAACCTTTTTATATATATATATAGATAGATATATAGATAAATAATGTGACAAATGCTTGTTATAATTGCCCAAGGTGATCGAAATCTTGTTTTGTCAAAAACGCTGAGATCGGTTTAAGTTTATATTTGACAAAGAAAAGCATGAAATCCTCACATTGGGAAAGGCTGCAACCACAAAATGAATCTTACGATTCCCTCATCAATTCAATCGATTATGAAAAATTGACTGATCGCTGCTGCTCTATCATTGTGAACCCAATTTGTGTAGGATTTGGACTGTTATTCAGACAAAAGACGTGAGTACGTCACTTTGGGCACTGGGAAATTATGAAGGGCAATTTTCTGATCATTAATAAACAAAGGATTAATCAATTAACTGAGAAAATAGGCAGATTTAGTGATAATGAAAGTAACTAACTAAACTAAACTAAAAATCCAAGCTGTTACATCTTCAGTAGGAACCAATGTGCTTGGGGCTGAGAGCAACAGACAGAGAAATCAGAAGTACTGAAAGAGGAACCAACATGTGGTTGGTTTTGGTCTTTTTATGGTTTTGTTGACATTAAGGAAAATACGGAACACCACCAAACTTGTCCTTTAAACAGCTTCCTGAAACGAGACAGAGATGAAGAGCAATAGAAAGTGCGGACATGTGCCTAAGCAGAGAAGTGAAACTGAACTTTCATTTCCTAATTATTGTGATATGTATGGACCTCAACTAGAGTCTCGCCAGAGATTAGTCTGCGACAGACATCTCTTATGAATAGGGCCTACACGGGATGAACACGTTTAGCAGACCCTCATTGTATGTATCAAGTAGCTCGTTTCCACTACAGGAACTGAACTCCTAAGAACCCGTAAAGTCTAGTTTCTAGGTTCTGCCTTATTTCCCTCTGCGTTTTAGAAATCAGAGTGGCATTTTTACGTGCTGCGTGGCAGACAGCGAATGAAAAGGTGGCACTAACTTTTGCAGTGTTTGCTCACACTGAACAAGAGCTGCAACTAACCCTTATTTTCATTACTCATGAATCTACTAGTTATTGTCGGGATTAATTGCTTTGTCTGTAAAATGTCAGGAAATGTAGTCAGATGACTTGTTTTATTATAGTCCATTGAAATTTGAGAACCTGGAACCGGAGAACGACTAAAACGACTCATCGTTGCAGCTCCACAATTAATCGCTACTTAATGGAAAGAACAGCTCACTTCTGGGCACATTACAAGATTCTGAAAATACCTAACCCACCCCCAAAAACAGAACCTGTGACAATGGCCACACCCTAACTTATGTGTCATTAAGTTCCTGTAGTGGAAAACACCTAAATGTGAAGACAGTGGGTGTCTCAGCTGAGGTAGGTGAGGACGACATACTGGGTGTCTCAGCTGAGGTAGGTGAGGATGACAGACTGGATGGGCAGCCTGCAGACCGGACACAGCTTGTTCCTCTTCTTCAGCTTCCTGGCGCAGATGTAGCAGGACATCAGGTGTCCGGTTCGTCCGTGGACTATGCAGCCGTTCTTCGGCCGGGACTGACAGATGAGACAGGGGTCCAGGCATGAGTCCGGCAGCCGCCACTCCACCGACGTGCTACGCTCCAACTCAGGGACCACCGAAGCAAGAGGAGGGGGAGGTGGAGGTGAAGCGGTGGGGGAAGACGTGAGAAGCTCCTGGGAGTCGATGGAGGAGTAGGTGGACGAGTAGGAGGAGGAGGAGGGCTGGGAGGAAGAGAGGAGATCCTGGGAGTTGGGAGCAGTGGAGTCTGACAGGCACTGCGACAGGAGAGGAGGAGTTTTTGCTCTTTTCCCATCCGGAACATCAACTCCTTCGTTCTCCTCGACATCAGAACCTTCAGGTGACACAATCAATCATCCATCAATAGCTGGTGGTTAGTATCGACAAAACACGGTGAAACAAAATTGACTTTAAGACTTTAATCCCACATAGAATGCAATTTAATACCGTTTTCCCTGTTATACCTGTCAAAGAATGGTGGAAAACAAACCATAAGGCCTATTACTATGTAATAAATACATGATTTTATAGGCATTTTTAATCACATTTTTGTCAAAACTTCCCAGCTATACATAATACCTAGTAATATAATGAATACATAGACTCATGTATGGATTACTGAACAGGCCTACAGGGCACAGACCCAGGGACTGAGCGGGGGGTCAGGGCCCCCAAAATGAAATGCAAAACGACCTGCAGATACCCTGTTCCCAGCTGTCCCAACATTTATCTAGCAATTTGCAAAAAAGAGCAACAGCTAAAAGGTAGCAGAGAGTTTTTAACAGTTGGAATTAAAATATTTGTTAAACCCTGCTGAAACACAGGGGTTTACTTTATCGCCCTATTTTAGATCCATATGATTTTATAATTCCCTGGTCTTTGTTTAGTGTAACTGAAAACAG
Source organism: Xiphias gladius (assembly GCF_016859285.1). Lineage (NCBI taxonomy): Eukaryota > Metazoa > Chordata > Actinopteri > Istiophoriformes > Xiphiidae > Xiphias > Xiphias gladius. The sequence continues at coordinate 2,761,319 of NC_053401.1, read as the reverse complement.
AACAAATTCGTCCGTCTCAGATAATATGTCTAAGATCCACTCTTTCCTTATTTTACTAGGACTCACTAGATGGACAGTTTTCACTGCATTGTTTACGCCCCACTGGATGGAGCAGTGACCCCCCTAGAAAACTATTAATGCACCCATTTGATTTCCTTTCTGGGAGATTCTGACTCAAAAAACTCAGGCCACAACTAAAAAGTACCTGGAGCTTCTTTGGCTGCTGATTGGTTGTTTGGCTTTGTGGGCAGAGCTTTCGGACTGGAGGGGGTGGAGTTCGTTACATTGACGGACACCTCAGGTAGCCAGTCCTGCCGCAGAGTCCAGCAGCGGAGACAGTTTCTGGGGAGAGGGGGGTTCAACTCATCACACTTCGCACACCGCCAGTAGTCCTGAGAGAGAAATCACACACTGTTGGAATGAAATAGCACTTGTTTGTTTGTTTGTTTGTTTGTTTTACGTGTGTTTGTGTGTAGACTCACAGCTTCAGTGATCTCTGTGTCTTCATCAAAGGAGTCGTCATCATCTGCCTCAAAGATTGTCACCTCATACACCTGGACACAGACAGACAGACTTTTCACAGGTCTTGAAAATGCCATTTTTGACATTCCATGACTTTTCTTAACCGTACAAACCCTGGATTTACCAAAGTCATAATTTTTATTCCGGTACCATACATGTTGGGCTGGGAAATCTTGAAAAACATCTCACAGAAATATGACTAAAATTCTCAATTCTAAATAAATGATAATTTGAATATGAGCAAAGTCTGTCACAGCAGTAACAGATAAGGCTGATATCATTTCTGTATTTTTTTTTATTTATTATTATCAACAGACCCAATGAAAAGACCAAAGCCAACAATGTGTTATTTCTGTCTGGCTTCCCCATTCCAGTCTGTGGCTCTCAGCTCTAAACCTATTGGTTCCTACTGAGAACATTAATCATTAAAAAAAAAAAAAAAACAGCTTACAAATATATATTCTTATTTCAAAAGGGCTCACTAATTTCCTAAAAAGCTGGTCATTGTAATCCTCTAGTGAGTATTTGGGGCAGCAGGACGATGTGTGTTTGTGTGTGTGTTCATGGTAACGAAGGAACCTGTCACCCAGTGCGACAGTCTGGCTCAACGATTTGTTTTTAATAGTTTGTGGACAACAACGGAGCTCTGTGGCACAGAGGAATAAGATGAACCAGGCTTTGATAAACACTCATGATACTTGGTAGTGGGAAACATTCATTGGTGGTTTTGGTCTTTTAATGGGATTTTAATATAATTAGAATTAGAATATCACCAGACTTATTCAGAGAGCAAGTGATCGGGGTGTTTACCTGGTCATCGGCAGACAGAGAGGCATCGTCTTCATTGTAATCATCAGAATCAATGGACTCGACCTCAAATTCAACGCTGAAGTTGTCAGCGTCTGAGTCTGAGGCTGGGACCGGGACTTCTGACCTCCCAGACTGAGCACGTACACAGAGTCAGTGTTATAAACCAAAACCAAAGCAACAACTCTAGATTAATAAAAACAAAGCCTGTGGATGGGTATAATACTCACTGTGCTGTGTGAGTCCGATGATTGGCTGCTGTGTCTGTCCCGCCCACTTCCCAATCCACCAATCACACACCAGGACAGGCTGTCGTCAAAGGTCAGGGAGTAGCTGTCAGACCTCCTCCTCCTCTTACTTTCTTCTTCCTCTTCCTCCTCTGACTCTTCCTCATCTTCATCATCCTCTACGCTGTGGGAGGGTCCTGAGTAGATCGGGTGGTTGGAGTTTAAGTCACAATATCACAGTTGTTTATGAGCACCAATGAGGTGGATGCGCCTCAGAAGAGACACTCACCTGGGTCACTGCTCCTGCAGCTCCTCCTCCTCCTCCTCCGTCTCCGCCTCCTCCTCCTTTCTGGTGATGAAGAGCGACTTTCTGAATCTGCCTCCTAAAAAGACACGCACACACACACTTGGATTTGGAACTCAAATTCAGCCTCCCATTTTGAAGTGATTTTTCATAACTCTTGCTAAAAATCTGATTTTTAATTTGCCTCGCTTTTCTCCACCATCATAACCTCGGTAGGAACCTGTGCTACGTGTTCTTAAGTGTTACTTTTAATGCTGAATTTAATAGAAGAAAGTATCGGATTAAGTTTCAATTATTTCAAAAATAAATGTCTTTGCACTCTGACTCCTGCAGTTAGATGCTGTTCGTGATTTTTCTAACATTACTGTGTGCTGTTCCTTTGCATTCTTCTGTTTTTGTTAACGTGATGCCTTCTCTTTTGATTTTTCACAGAACATTTAACCTAAAATCTGTCTCAAAGTGAAACTAAAAGTAGCACGTGTATTATGTGCTCCAGACATAAACAAGCACTAAGCTCCAAAAGTATTTTGAGTGCAGGGGATTGTGACATCAGAATTTCCCAACTGTGTTATAAGACTGTGCGTGTCTCACCTCTGTCCCTCTGTCTTCCTGACCGTTGCTGTGCGGTTCGCTCAAACTTGGTGTCGACTCTAAGAAAGAGGAAGAAAGGTTAGTTTTTTCAGAATCTAAGCAGCGGGCAGGAGGAGAAGGAGTCTAAAAAACAGGAAGTGTAGGGCTGGGCAATTCATTGACATTATGTGAAACGTAGTTCCCGAGTTTTGTTTACCAGCAGCTGAGTATTGTGACGGGTTAACCCCGAAGTTAGCTACAACTCAGCCCTGGAGCAGTAAAGAAGTTGACCTCAATCAGGAGACTGAAGCAGATTGTTTCCAATGCAGTATTTCTATTACATAAGCAAACAGAAATGCAACAGAAATTCAATAACAGAAGCCATTATCATCTCTTCATAGGCCTAATACTCTTTCCCTGTTTTGACAGGTGCCAGAGATATGAAACAAAGCCTATTTTACTTTTATTTTCCTGTTTAAGTAATCAAATATCTGAAACTCTTCTTAACTACTGAAATATACAGCTTATTGTTCAGTAAAAAGAAATAATAAGAGGTCTGCTGTAAGGACAGCAGATCTTGCAGTGTATTTGATAAGATATCTTTTCATTCATCATTAAAGCAGTAAATGTGATAGCTACTCGTGGAAGAGATTTCAGGTGATATTGACCAGCCCTAAGAAGGTGGGGAGGATAATGAGAAAGAAAAGGAACAGAAAAAGAGGAGGAGAGGAGAGAATCACAGTAAAGAAAGGAGAAGTCCTACCTTGGCTCTTTACAGCCACCAGGTTCTTGGTGATCATTGCAAACAGGACTCTGAAACAAACATTTTGCATCACTTTTAGTTACCTCACTGGTAAAGCCTGACACATCAAGGACCATAGCACTAGTTTTTTTTGTTTAACTAACTACAAAATGACATGCTCTACATTAGTGACAGAACCTTCCTGTTTACAAAGAAACTACCAGTTAATGTTGTTGTTGCAGAGCAGAGCCAAACAAACAGTAACAGAGAATCTGAACAACAAAACAATCATCGTCATCATTCTTCAATGCGAGTTTTTTCTCTCTCTCACCGTGGCTCTTTAACAGAGAAGCTGTCGACTCCCAGCACTCGCCCCAGTGCATCCTGGGAACAGTGGACAATGTGCTGCTGCTTCTGGTCGTACAGCTGCTTCTGGATGATGTACTGACCCAGATAGAACATCACCTGTGGGGAGACCGTCATAGATGTATCATGGGCAGAAATGAACGAAGCATTCAAATGTTCAGGTAACAGGATTTTGAGTCTGTCATTTCTATACAGCAGTGGTTCTTAGCCTGGAGGTTGTGACCCCCAGGGGGTTGCAAAGGGATCACAGAAAGGTTGCTAAAATAAGTTCTTATTAAATAAAAGCACACCAACTGCTTGCATAATGGAACCACCTATAGCCTGCTTCAAAAAAAAAAATGCACCGACTCCCGAGACTACTTCCTGATTGCAGAGGTTCAGGTCTCCACAGCACCAGCATTTCACCTTCATATGAGAGTGAATATTAGAGTGCAAATGTGAAAAATTATTTCGGTAAACGCGACACTGAGTTCCTCAGGATGCCGGTTCTGAGCCAGACAATTTAATTTGTGCCTCCTGCACTTCGTTTTTTACTAGTCCAGTTTGTTTTGTATCCAGGTCTGGCATAGAAATCATGTTCATGAGTTGAAAAAACTTCACTTCACTTCACTTAAGCTGGCATGTTTTCATTCTCCCAACACTAAATGAATGTCAATCATACATCATAGGTGACGCCATATGACGAGCAGTGTTTCCAATTTAGACAGTTTCCCCCCAATGATAAAACACTGCCAAACTGTATATATAATAAATATAACTGTTGATGCCCAAAGAAACTTGGAAATGCGATATAAATCCCCCCCCCCATTATTATTCTGGGTGGGATCATTAAAGGGTTTAGATTTTCCCAGAAAAACGAACTCCCTTTAGAATTCTTAAAGCTTTCCAACTGTCCAAATTTCTTGTCACAATGAACTCCTAAAAATATGACAATTGAGCACATTAGCAGATTTTACATTTTAAAGAAGTACCTCATAAAATGTGTACTAAGTCAGAAGAGGTATAGAGTATGCAGCTGATCAGTTTAAACAGATGACATCAGACCACTGACAAACACACAGACATGCTGTACCTCCTTCATGGTGAGAACTTCTTTAGTGGCTCCTGCATGTTGCAGCAAAGAATGGAACTCTACCTTTGGTCTGACCTAAACGCAAACACACACACACACACACGGGAAAATGTCAAGTCACACAGTAAACAGACAGTCAGTTAACAGCCAGTAAGGAAGTCAGGCGCTCTCACCAGTTTGTTGTCATCACTGGTGTCTGTGCTGAGCTCCCCGTCAGCTGACATAGTGAAGATGATTGATCCTGCACACAAATACAGAGACAAGTCTCATTAAAGATTATATGGATTATTGGAAAAGGTCGGTACAGGACGGAAATCACTACATAACATCATAACACATAACAGTAGGGCTGGGGTCCGATGGCATTTTATCAAATCCAAATCCAGTATCAAATCCCTTATCGGATTTCACCGAGTTTAGCTTTTGTCATTTCCAAGTAAATAAAGTTATAAATTGCTACAAGTCAAAGATTCACTTCTGATCTGTGAACAGCTGATCAGAAACCACAATACTACTGTTTTTAGTGGTAGCAAGTACATAAACTAACATCAAGAGTAATTAAACTAGCCTAATTCGTTTTCACAACCTGTAGCTCCAACCTGAAAATGAGCTGAGCAGCAGAAGATACTAAATAGATTGATAGATATCAATTGTTGTGACACACTGAACTAACAGTTGACTCATAAACTGAAAATACTCTGCCCCTGTTACCAAATCAAAACAAAAATGGCTGCATGTCGGCTACCTGGATAGGTCACAACTTGGGAAAGTGGTTAAAAATGTAGATGTTTAGAAGAGTCTTGGGGATTCTGAATGTATGGTAAGATCAGCAGTATGTGTTTTTGAACCAAGCACAAGAACAGCACAAACTTCTACACCTGAACATCACCTGTCAGCTTATTCTCTTGTACCTCTAACTTTAACGCTACATGTGGTAAAGCATTTTCCACTGACAGCACACTGTACAGCTGATATACTACCTGTTGATTACATACAATAATTGATAAACAATCAGAACAGCATCAGTACTTAGTATTTAGATGTGTACTCAGTTAATAATCTGTGTCTTTTACAAATTACATTAGTTTTTTCCTAGACATTTTCCTGGAATCATTCATTTAAACAACAGAATTTTGTAAAACCACAACATGATAATGTTGTCAAGATACAATTACACTTACATTAGACTTTGATTACAAATGCAACAAATGGTCGATCGACAGAAAATTCATCTGCAACTTATTTGATAATTGAATAACCTTTTTTTTCTTCTATTTTTTAAGCATAAATGCCAACATTTGTTCGTTCCAGCTTGTCAAATGTGAGGATTTGAGGCTTTTTCTTTGTGAGCAAACTGAATATTTTTGGGAAATTCTAACAGGCATTTTTCACAACTTTTTGACATTTTAATGACAAAATTATAAATCGACTAATCGAGTAAATAAAAATCAGATTAACTGATAATGAAAATAATTGTTAGTTGCAGGCAGTACTAACTTTGTTAGACAGAAACATTTAATCATCACCCAGTCCTTACTAAGTCTTAACACATGAGTCGTTCTCAAATAAATGGTTATTTATCAGTTGTGAATCGATCTTACAAGTATATAGTCATTTATAATGTAAACAGTATATTCAGTTATTAATTAGAAACGAAAGTCTTACCAGTATATTCAGAGTGAAACTATCAGCAGCAGTTCATCCTGTGCAAGTGACATTAGATAAAGTGCAGTCAGAGTGGAGCAGACCAGAGCAGCAGCCTCTTATAGACCAGCTCAGACATGTCAGGACTAGACCTGCCTAAATGTCCTGGACTAGCCTAACTGGGGCCTATCAGGGCCTTACAGGGCCAGTCAGTGCTGAGTCAGACGCACTGTGTTGTACGTTCATGTTTAAACTGACAGTACCAGCTGATTTAATGACAGAGCTCCATGTAGACATGCCGGGACTAGTCCAGGATGACTCAACCCTTAGATTACCACACTACCCAGGCTAACAATCATCACACTAACCAGTGACAACCAGGGCCGAACATGGCTAAGTAACCAATATGACACTGGCCTGACCTTACCATGTTTCCACAGCAGGCCTGTCTTCGGGCTTTAAGGGGAATGTGGGAATGGATGAAAATTCAGTCTGGCAGAGTTTTCCCATGTAATTTATTTAGGCATCCAAACTCAATTTACTTCCACCCAAACACATTTTTAATACGTTTTCAATTCAAATGGATTTAAACTGTAAGAGACGTTGATTCACGTTCAATCAAAAACACTGTAAAAATTGCTTTTCAATGTATAATATCAGAGAGCATTTCATTCTAATATGGGGAAATTTTTTAGAGATATTCAGAAATAAGGGGGAAAGGAAATATTTTGTTTTGTAATCCAAATCAAACACAGATACACAGCGTGCCCACGTCTTCTCCTCATTTAGCCTGTTGAATCTCAACTATTCAACTGACAGAAAATTAAATCAGCACCAATTCTGATAACAGATCAATGACTGCTGGTCGAGCCAAACAAGAAATTCCATGACTTCTCCCCGGGACCCAGGAAACTGCGACGGCCATTTATAACAATTTTCAGATAGAAATGATTAGTCGGTTAATCGACAAAGTGACTGGCAGAATAATCTACTGTGAAACTCGCAGCCAAAGACATGAACCTGATCAACGAATGTGAAAATACTTGTTTTTAAGGATCTGCACACAACCTGCCCGGGCTTAGCCCATGCCGGTTGGCCCCGTTTGGCCCCGCTTTTGGCCCCGCTTTGGCACTCCAGTGTGAACGTGTCTGGGCAGCGGCTCGTACAACTCCAGAGAAACCGTGAGTTTTTTCCAACAGCTGACACACCGCATGAGTCAGCTGTTGCACGGTTACCATTACGACACAGGCGGTGAAAATATGCCCGGACTTGTCCCGCTCTCCTTCCCGTCTCACGTGTAGTTTGCATTGTCACTGTTCGCACAGCTGACAGACCGACGGAACTAAAAAAAAAAACCCGCTAAACTTAAACCACAGGGGTTAAACATTCCGTTTGCACGCCGGAGAGTCTGCTCTGTCCGTCGCACAAGTCCGCGGAATAGACGTGGAAGCTACGTTTTCTCGTTTTATTCAATCAAATTAAAAGTTACAGCGACGACACGGCAGCCGCGAGTTTGCACGCAAAAGTACGAATCGCTGTCAACGAGCAAACCCAAAATATCTACTAAACAAAAACACAGTGCTCACTTCTAATTTAGCGTTAGATAATCGCAGCATTCATGACACGATCACCCCAAATTAAATGCAAAAGCAGCCGTTTTACAACAGTTAAATCTAGCCGCTGGTTTGCTTACAAAAACTTCAAAGTTGGGAAGAACCCAACGTTTTACTATTTAATATTAAAAGAAAATAAAACTCTATACCAACATCATAAATTGAGCCGTGGTTAAAGCCTGTAACAGCGGCGAATTCGAGTTTTTCAAGCATTAATTACATGTGTTCGACCATTTTGTTCTACAGGAATCTGGCGGACAGACTAGCCAGGCAAATGGCGGCCACGTCGCTGCTTCTCGGTCCGGGTCTGCTCGGCCAGGAAACCCCGAGGCTCCGTGGCCTGCTAGCACGCTGCTAACCGCCTGCCAACTTGCGCTCCCGCTGAGGTCACTGCACTAAACCCTAGCGTAGTTAACTTTTAGCCATTCTTTACGCACCTTTTCAGTTACTCTTGATGAAATAATGTCCCACAGCGGCGTTATCCACCGGTTTATCGGGCCGTTGAACTAGTAACCATGCTGCTACTAGTCGGTCTGTTGACGGTTACGTTGTTTGGTCTTGTTTGTGCAGCGCTCCTGCCGGACGAAAACCGACACTGCATCCAACCTCATCATAGCGTCAACATAACGACGAGTTTCGTTTTTCCTGCTGCTTTAATAACTACAAGCGTAAAAACATCTATAGACTTTGGCTTAAAAAAATTTAATGAGTAATTGATTATAATTACAAGTAAAAGCCCTGCAGTGAAAATATTACCTGAGTAAAACTATGCAAGTATAATCAGGTAACTGTTCTTAAATTCTCAAAAATAAAAGTACTCAATGGAGAGAAACAGCCCCTGTGACTATTTCACCATATATTATATTTTACTTCTGTTGTGGGTTAAGGTGGACCTTTTTTTTTTTTTTTTACTCTCATACGAGGCTGCAACTTATTTTTTTTCATCATGAATTAATCTGCTCATTATTTTCTTAACAGACTGATCAGTTTATGAAACTTCAGGGAAAAAAATGCTGTCAGATATCCATCGTGACACCTTCACAATTCTTGTTTTTAAATTAAATGAATCATATTAATAATAATAATGAAATAGCACCAAATTGTCACAAATGTCCATTCTTCCTTTTAAGAGTTAATTTTTAATTTTTTTTTTTTTAATTTTAATTAGCAGGTTTTTCCAACCAAACTACAATACAGCAGTTGAAGTGTTGTATAATTGTTTTTACCATTACTGTCTGTGCCGTTTGGTTTGATTGGTACAGAAAGACTTTGTAATAGAAGGCGCATTGCGAAACAAAAACAGATGTTGGAGAAAGGACATTTTGGAAAAAAAAAAGCGTGCTAGAGTTAAATAAGTGTGAGCTCCAATAAATTGTTAATGTGAAATGTTTTTAACACCCTGATCTCTTGAGCCCATTTAGTTCTGTATTTCTCCAAAGGTTGAACACGTGGTGGAAGTTGGTTTATCAGAAATGGGTTTAAAGTAAATGTCATTAAACAACACTTTACTCATGAAGTGCTGTCTGAGTGTCAATATTAGTTTTTATTTTTATACAAGAAGTCATAATAGTAAGCTACTTAATATATGTATATATAAATGGGTGGGGGCATTTGAACGGGCTTTTTTTCTCCAAAAAAATTATTAATTTTCTTTCAATATTAACTATGACTTTTTTCTTGAATAATCACAAGTTTTTTTCTTAAAAACATTGTTTTTTTTAAAAATATTAATAACTTAAGCCATGAAAACTCAATTGTATCGTCTTTACAATTCAATTAGATGGAAGCTATCACACGCTTTCAAGATTTATCTGCTGGCTGCCGTTTGTTATCATTTTAAAACAGTGAAACCCCAAATCTGACCATGCAGGTGACTGGCAGCATCGACACCTCTACAGTACCGGTATTATTAGAGCTTGCTCCAAATACAGTTTACACTAAACCACTACAGGAAACACAGGCTTTTATTTAGCAAAAAACATTAACACAATTCCGAAAGACAATGGCGATTCAAACTTCAAACTGCGCGCGTATATGAGTTCATGGCTGTAAATCGTAGCCCAGTGGATCGAGTCCTCGGTCCAGCAGAGAGAGCGACGACTCCCTCAACTTCTGCAGAAACCTCCTCAGCTCCTCTTTGGAGAAAACCTGAATTTGCGGGAGAGAGGGAGGAAGAGAGAAACAAACGGACCATAAAATCCACGACCTGATGAAGACGGGCAACCAGCAAACCATCAACATTATCCAAGAAGGAAACAAGAACCTTGAAGGACACGGACCCGTATTTAACAAACTGCTAAAATTGAAAATCTGGACTTCGGTGAAATATACTCTTACTCACAAACGTAAGAATGAACGTTATTTGTCAGATTTCTTAAAACTTAAAAATGCTCTTAAACGTTAGAGAGCTCCAGAGAAAAGCAACTAATCCTCTCATTTGAGAAACTGGAACAAGAGGCGCCTTTTTTTTTTTGTGGTATTTTTTCACAATTTTTGCTTGGAAAAATTACTGAAATAATTAATCTATATAAAAGTTAACTATTCCTAAATGACAAACAGCCATGACGTTAACAGCTCGATGAAGCCAGTAACGGTCCGTGTCCGGAGCCCGTGGTTACCTGGTAGAGACGGTGCTGGTCAGATGAGATGATGTCAGCGAGTCGCAGCGCCTCCTGGTGTCTGGAGGAGCTCTGCAACACGCTGAGCAGCAAGAAGCTGAGGCGAGGCAGACACAGGGAACGCAACGCCGCCATCTGGTGGCTGCGCTCCGAATCCTGCTCTGAGTCCTGAAAGCGCAACCAAACAAACCATTTACTAACCATCAAATGAGGAAGCAATCGATTAATCGATGCTAGATGTCAATTAGACAAAAAAATCCAATCAATTCTGGACATGATGGATTTAAGATTCATCATCAAATGTTCATTTTTTTTTTTTTTTTTTTTTCTACTTGAGAACAATCTTTTCGCTCTTTTTGAAGTTACCACATTGTCTTTGACCAACCTGCGATGGTCAGACCTACGAACTCTGCCCCTAAAAAGTTCCCGAACCTTCAGAAAGCACCACATTGGCCTGAATATAGGGCGACCCCGATTATGAGACCAAGACAGGTTTTGCCTCTTGGTTCCACAAAGGGTTCTCGGAGCTGTGGGAGAGTTCCCGCGTTGGAAGGAACCTAAAGTGTGGTTCATGTAACCTGTCTGTTGTCGACCATCCACCCTCCATCGACGAACAGCAGCACGTTGTAGATTCTCTCTTTCACATCTTCAGTCAGAACGTCCAGGCGGCACGACCAGGCAGCCAGGGAGGCCTGACACACACACACACACACAAAAAGGAGGACCCACTCATAAACAAATGTTCCATAGCTCTGCAGGAGGTCAGACACTCCACAAGGTACCTTTAAGTGAAGGATCTAAGTACTTCTTCCACCACTGGTAACTGAGCAGAGACCCTGACTAATAACCTTAACCTTATCATAGTTCCAGATAAGGTGTATTGATGAAAATGCACTGGAGTAATTATTGAGTTTGTTTGTTTATTTTTTTTTAATTAAAAAACTATCTATAGATAAGAAAAAGCATGGACCAAATGTATGTGTGTGTGTGTGTGTGTGTGTGTGTGTGTGTGTGTGTGTGTGTGTGTGTGTGTGTGTGTGTGTGTGTGTGTGTGTGTGTGTGTGTGTGTGTGTGTGTGTGTGTGTGTGTGTGTGTGTGTGTGTGTGTGTGTGTGTGTGTGTGTGTGTGTGTGTGTGTGTGTGTGTGTGTGTGTGTGTGTGTGTGTGTGTGTGTGTGTGTGTGTGTGTGTGTGTGTGTGTGTGTGTGTGTGTGTGTGTGTGTGTGTGTGTGTGTGTGTGTGTGTGTGTGTGTGTGTGTGTGTGTGTGTGTGTGTGTGTGTGTGTGTGTGTGTGTGTGTGTGTGTGTGTGTGTGTGTGTGTGTGTGTGTGTGTGTGTGTGTGTGTGTGTGTGTGTGTGTGTGTGTGTGTGTGTGTGTGTGTGTGTGTGTGTGTGTGTGTGTGTGTGTGTGTGTGTGTGTGTGTGTGTGTGTGTGTGTGTGTGTGTGTGTGTGTGTGTGTGTGTGTGTGTGTGTGTGTGTGTGTGTGTGTGTGTGTGTGTGTGTGTGTGTGTGTGTGTGTGTGTGTGTGTGTGTGTGTGTGTGTGTGTGTGTGTGTGTGTGTGTGTGTGTGTGTGTGTGTGTGTGTGTGTGTGTGTGTGTGTGTGTGTGTGTGTGTGTGTGTGTGTGTGTGTGTGTGTGTGTGTGTGTGTGTGTGTGTGTGTGTGTGTGTGTGTGTGTGTGTGTGTGTGTGTGTGTGTGTGTGTGTGTGTGTGTGTGTGTGTGTGTGTGTGTGTGTGTGTGTGTGTGTGTGTGTGTGTGTGTGTGTGTGTGTGTGTGTGTGTGTGTGTGTGTGTGTGTGTGTGTGTGTGTGTGTGTGTGTGTGTGTGTGTGTGTGTGTGTGTGTGTGTGTGTGTGTGTGTGTGTGTGTGTGTGTGTGTGTGTGTGTGTGTGTGTGTGTGTGTGTGTGTGTGTGTGTGTGTGTGTGTGTGTGTGTGTGTGTGTGTGTGTGTGTGTGTGTGTGTGTGTGTGTGTGTGTGTGTGTGTGTGTGTGTGTGTGTGTGTGTGTGTGTGTGTGTGTGTGTGTGTGTGTGTGTGTGTGTGTGTGTGTGTGTGTGTGTGTGTGTGTGTGTGTGTGTGTGTGTGTGTGTGTGTGTGTGTGTGTGTGTGTGTGTGTGTGTGTGTGTGTGTGTGTGTGTGTGTGTGTGTGTGTGTGTGTGTGTGTGTGTGTGTGTGTGTGTGTGTGTGTGTGTGTGTGTGTGTGTGTGTGTGTGTGTGTGTGTGTGTGTGTGTGTGTGTGTGTGTGTGTGTGTGTGTGTGTGTGTGTGTGTGTGTGTGTGTGTGTGTGTGTGTGTGTGTGTGTGTGTGTGTGTGTGTGTGTGTGTGTGTGTGTGTGTGTGTGTGTGTGTGTGTGTGTGTGTGTGTGTGTGTGTGTGTGTGTGTGTGTGTGTGTGTGTGTGTGTGTGTGTGTGTGTGTGTGTGTGTGTGTGTGTGTGTGTGTGTGTGTGTGTGTGTGTGTGTGTGTGTGTGTGTGTGTGTGTGTGTGTGTGTGTGTGTGTGTGTGTGTGTGTGTGTGTGTGTGTGTGTGTGTGTGTGTGTGTGTGTGTGTGTGTGTGTGTGTGTGTCAGCAGCCAGTCGATAACATCGATCTTCCTTTGGTCCTCCTATCAAAGCACAGCATTACCGTAACTCCGCCCAGCTCTACTAATACCACGAACGGTGCGTACCACTGTGCTAATGTTCCACCCTGAATTTAGTTTTGCTCTTTTTTTCTTTCGATGAAAAATGTTCATTAGTTTTTGTTAGATATTGGTCGTTTGATTTTTCTCAGTTTTCATCGATTAAGTTTCTAACGTTCTAACTGAATTTCTAACTCTTTAGTCTCATAAGCCCTCTGAGGATAAACCTGTCCACGTCTCTCATGTGCACAGTTATCATGTGCTACGGGTGTTGTTCTCCTTATTTACCTGTTCATACTGCAATCAGAGAGGTTACGCAATTTAACACGCCATTAGTGTGCCCATCAGGGGGTGTTGACTGAAAGTGTTAACACCTTTCATCAAAGTTTTTGTTTTCAAAGGTTATTTTGTATTTAGTCTCATTTGCGTAGTGGAAAAAATGTGCAAATATTTTTCACCCTGACAACTCAATCTTGCCTTCTCGCAATACGTTATAGTCTAATGTATCCTTGTTTAAATGACTGTAATATCACAAGGGCACGTACATGTTCCTCACATCCTAACAACCTGTCTGTAGTACAAAAGAAATTTTTTTTTTTAGACTGGCTTCCTCTTCTCATTGACATGAATCATCAACTGCTCTTTTTCCTCGATAATTTTGACTGTGCGCTAAATGTCCGGCAAACTACAGACTTGAATGTTTATCTATACAAAATTTATTTCAGCACTCACTGGTACCTTTTTTCTCCCGACTAATTAAGTCAATCAATATCTCACTAGACAGTCTGAACATCTCCATCTTCCTTTATGTTCCAGTAATGTGGCTAAATTTTCATTTAGAGACGGAGGTGCTGTTTTGTGGAATTCATTCATTCCCTCATCAGCTTTGTTTACTCTTTTTTTTCTTTACTGTGTAGTAATCTTTCTATCCCGTATTATATTTTAATTGAATATAATTCTGTTTATCTTGGCTTAAGTGTTTAGGTTCTTTTACAAGCTTTTAGACTCCCACCTGTCCTGCACAAGCTCTAGTTCACTTCAGATTCAAGTAGGCCTCTTTTTAGTATATGTGGGTAAAAGTGTGTTTATATGTTTGGGAGTGTCTTGTGTGAACATATATATTTTTAATAATATTAATTCTATTTTTCATTGTGCGAATGTGGACAGAATGACCGCTGTTTGGTTTTTACTCACGTACCTTCTTGTAGTTCCTGCCCCAAGCGTTTGGGGATTTGTGAATGCATTAAACTCGTAGTCTCTCCCTCTGATCTCCACCACCAGCTTAGTTATCGCAGCGACATCCAGACCTACATAAACAAAAACAAACATTCAGTTCTCTCTCAGTAATAATGTTGGTTGTCGTACTGGCCTCAGTGTGTATGTTTAACTGTGTGTTTTTCCGTCTCACGGCCGGTGCTTGACTGCAGGCATAAAGGCGAACTCCGCTAATTAGCCGGTCTCCAGGAAATGGCTGATACTGAGCCGTGGCGAGCTCCGCTGGTAGCTGGCCGACGTAGCTCGCCACGAGGTCAGTCTGCTGATCCCGAACCAGGAGGGAGACGTACGCCTTCAGCACATCCACGCATACACGCAAACCTCCTCCTTAGGGAGGGAGAGAGAGAGACAGATGGAGAGACAAACAGGTCAGTGAACATTGACGTGATAAATCTGCCCGAAAACAAACAAACAAACAAACCAACAAAATCTTCGCTTCTGATTTTCAAACTACAAAAATAATGCTAATTCGACAAAACCTTCTGAATAACTTTTTTTTCCTTTTTAAACAGTGTAAAACCCAAAATACTTCCACTAACTGCATCTCAGATGCTTCAGTGTCGCCATTATTTCGTCCGCACAGCTTTGCTCAATAGTCTCCTCCTCCATTTTTATTAATTAGCTTAGTTTACTGAGAGGTCAATGACCTTTTGTAGCCCATTCAGACAGCCTACCATTCACTTCTCAAGGCTGAGAACTAATTAACATTATTTGCATTCTTCACATATTATCACTAAACCGGGTGACTTTCACTTTGTCGGCCTGGAATCAGATTTGTCATCTTTTCACCCAACCACGTAATACATATGTTACTGATGATATAATCTATAATCATCAGCTTGTTACACAATAACAAGGCCATTTCAAGGAAAACTGGCCTGTGTGTGACAGTGTAACTAACCAAATGAGTCTCCACTTTGACCCTGGTTTAGAAGAAGGGATACCGTATGAGCGCACATTTTGAACGGCCGCACACAGACAGCTTCCGTTATATCATACCGTTATAAACACACAGCAAAACCCACATACCAACACACTATGACCAGTCACCGCGAATATCGTAACAGGAACATGAGCACCTGACCCCGGTACGGTGCAGGAGAGGTGATCTAATTAGCGCCTTAATTAGCGAGTGCTGTAAAAAAAAAGCCTCTTATGTTCTTCCAGCCCTATCAGTCCTTCACTCTGTATGTTACGTTAGAAAACTTCTAAAATATTTGCTAAAATGTGGGCGTCGAGTGATCGTGTTGCTGAAACGTGAGAGGTCCGCAGGGGGCATGCAACAGGTCAGGCTAGCTACTACAGATGGTCTGTTGAGCTTAAAGGATGTAAATTTTGAACTATTTTTACCTTCAGCGCCAAACCCAGAGAGCGGAAAAAAAGCAGGAGGTGAGTCATGAAACGCAGCAGGTGGGAGGGGAGGGGCTTAGTGGCTGTCAGCCAATCAGAAAACTCCTCCAACAGACCTGAGAGAGAGAGAGAGACAGAGAGTTTGAGGTTCAGCGTTAGGAGTAGTATTTTAGAAACCTTAAGTTAAAATGATAATAATAATAATGTAATTTGATTTTTTTCCCCCCCTATTTTCTTCCTTCCTGTGTTTGTCAAAGGGCAGGTCTCAAATGTCAGAGGTGGCGGGGTGGGCGGGCCGTCTTACCGTCCAGGTCGCCCAGGATGACAAACTTCTGGATGACGTGGTAATGCTCTCTCGTCTCCTCCAACACCCTCTGCACGCACAAACAGAAAGAGGCTGGGTTTGTATTGGGTTCAGCCACGTGACTTTGATGCTCACCGAACACATTCAGCCAGTGTGTGTGTGTGTGTGTGTGTGTGTGTGTGTGTGTGTGTGTGTTTCACCTTCGATTCCGAGGCTTGAAGCTCCTCAAACACCTTTTCCATGGTCCAACTGAGGAGACAGACAGACAGCGAAATGATCAGGGAAAAATTAGGTGCGTTTTTCACCCACAACACAGGTTCATCTATAAAACCAGATAGTGATGCATCCTATGGCTGAGCAGCCTGGATGCATCAGGCCCAAAAGCTGTAATAAATTACAACTAACTGAAAGCTCACCTCTTCAAAGAGGTTGGTAATTCTCCATCTAGTAACAAAATGACTTTATTTTACTTTAGGAGGCACTGTCCACTCAGTACAGCCGGATGATGGAAACTAACTTTTAAATTCTAACTGCCGCTGTATATAATTAATGAGAGGAGAGTTCTCATCACTGAAGCCTTTTCTCCACAGAAGAAGTACAGTAAAATGTTAAACCCAGATTTATGTATCTTCTCTTTCTGTCACAGACACATACTGTCCCCTGTCAGACTGTTGAAGCCGTAAAAAAACAAAAAACAAACAAAAAAACCCCCAATTGTCTGTGACAGTCAGCGTTTTTAAGGCTTCAGCCCTTTTGAGCTCATCATCTGTGACAGCTGTGAGTCTTGGCCGTTTGACAGATTTTTTCTCCCTGCTTCATTTCTGCTGTAAAGACGTCGGGGACGACGCCGCAAACTCGTTTTCGCTCGTCAGGGAATTTATTTCCTCCGTGGCAGCGAAACACATTACGCCAACCTTCAGAAACTCCCGCAGGTTAAACTGGACTAACGAAACAGTTTTAGGGCTGATTAACTCTAAAAAAGACTCACTATAAACTGACTGAAAACACTGGGTAGCCTAGCAGCATTTAGGCTACAAACAACCCATAATTCAACACTGTCTGTAGAAGACCATGTTACGCTGGAACTCCCTCCATTCAAAAAGAAATACTTGATGTAGTCAACACATAATTGTCTCAGCCTCAAATAATAAGACAACCTCCATTTTTTCAAAGCTAATTTCCAGAAAAAAAAAAAAAAAAAAAGCCTTATATTCGGACCGATACAGTATCGCTGTGTGCGCGTATGCGTCGTACTTGGCCTCCAGGTATTCCCGTGGCAGTGTCTCCACTTCCTGGTGGGCCATACCCGATGACATCAGATCCTTTTCAACCAGCGAGTCGACCATCACTCTGAAGTATGCCCACACGCAGTCCTCCCATGATTCACACACTGCCAGGAGCTGACAAACACACACACACACACAGTTAATGTATATTACCTACTACCACCAGGTGGATCTCTACAAACTAATGCGCTGGCTGATTATTTTATTGCTTTTATTGCAGTGGCAGAGTCAAACTGAACACATTTGGGCAGAAGGAAAGCAGAGGCGTTTGTGTTGATCGATGCTTGGGCAAAGGGTTCATCAAGTTCAAACTGTACTGAGATGTGTATTCACTGTGGGGTTAATTGGTCAGACACACTATGACAGCTTTAAAACATGTTTGACTTTACTGTAGCCAGAAAACAGCGGGCACTTGTAGCTGGAGCACCTCAGAGACTCAACAAGCGGACTAGGTACAGGGTTCAGGTTCTCAACTGTGACCCTGCCCTGACTTCTGGTCCTAAAACTAAATCGGTCCTTTCATTTATTGAGCGCCAGGGTAGCACACACAGAATCACACATTAACACAAACTCGTGACATTACCGGTTTGAGGTTCCCACTCAGGCTGGCGTAGATCGCTCGCTCATATCTGTTTAACTGCTCCTGAAACACACACACACACACACACACACACAGCAGGTTAACACTGTACGATGTTCTCTTCCTTCCTCTTTGGAGTCTTTTCACAAGATGCACTGGGACTCCTGTTTGTGCAGGCATGTTAGATGTGTCAAACAAACATGCCGTTTTGTTTGCGGACTGTACGCTGTATCTCCATTGACCTACAGGGATCAGCTTTCCTGTGTGTGTGTGTGTGTGTGTGTGTGTGTCGCACCTCCTCAGCCATTCTCCAGCAGCAGGCCTTCCAGATTCCTCTTTGAGGGTTTCCTTCGACCGGCTGCAACTCTATACTACCTGCAGAGAGAAATGAAAGAGATGCGGAGTCATTCAGAGAGGAAATGGTGGCTATACAGAGGTACAGTGACAAGCAAATGTTAAGATACGAACAGCCTTCAGTGGAGGCAGAGCAGTGGCGTGAAGGTGATGAGTAGGGCTGAATGACCAATTGTGAAATTGAAAGATTTGAAATAGTGCCGTTTTCAAATCACAGGAGATGTGATCTCAGTTATAAATTACATAATTAATTGAGTCTTAAACTGTAGCGGGTGAAAGTTTTTGTTAATTTACTCAAAACTAATCAATAATAACCCTGAGGGTTGGCTAAAAAACGCAGAACTAAAACTCCCGGCTGTTGTCTGGTTAGTAGGTGGGTCTGTGGACGACGTCATCGGGAGACGTGCCCGCGTACTTACAGACTGCGACGAGAAAACTCAGAGGGTTACCTGAGGTCATGTTGGGATCGTGGTAGAGTTTCCAGCCTTCTAGAGTTGCTGCTCTCCAGGCCTGACCGCAGCGTTTACACAGCCTCTGAGCCTAAACACACACACACGCACGCACACACACACACAAGGACAAAAAACACACGACATCATGCATCGATTCTGCTTTCATTTATCCTTTAGTCACATGAAGTGGTCAGTCCCCCATTACATACACTGGAAGATCATTAAGAGGATCTTTTAGTGGCTGGTATGAACAGGAAGAATGATTACAGAAAATAAAACCTGTTTCAGTGCACTTGACTATTGTTTGACTTATCCTCCAATGGCGACACATTTTTCTGTTGCCGATCTGACGGTTGTTATTAATTTGATTATATTGCCCCTCTACATACAATATGAACCGGAATGTGTCTCTCTCTCCTCCCCCCTGTCTGTTTGACTGTCTCCCTACCTCCTCGGTCATCCCCGCTCTGATCAGGTTGAACAGGTTCTTCAGCAGTCGGGCGTCGTCCTCTCTGTCCAGGTCAGCCAGGGGGCGCTGCTGCCGTAGAGGAGCATCTGGGTCCTGGACGCACGCGCACAAGCACACACACATTATCTATGTATATATGAACAATAGGGATGAGGAGGTTTGCGTTGTCTTGGTAACAGGCCTCACCAGTTCGGTGACGAGAGGAACAGTGAAGGCAGCGCCGCTCTTCCTCCTCATCTTCAGTGCATGAAGAGTGTTCTCCCTGCGAGAGAGAGAGAGACACACACACACACACAAACACACACACACACACTTTTCTGTGATACTCCCCTGGTACTTAAATTTTACTCTAGCAGGAATCCGCTGATGATCGTAGCACACAATATATAGACTTGATATTTAAAGACAGACAGACGGATGGGAACTCACCAGCAGACGTTTTTGGCGTAGTATTCTATATTATCAGAAAAATCTCCAATCTGATCCTTGGCGATGCACTCCAGCCAATCAACGACCAGCTGCAACACAGTGACCAGACAGTGAACAACTGGCAACAGGTGAGTTTCCGTCCACCTCTTTTTTTATGCGCATTTTGAAATATTTGACCATTTGAAATATCACCAAAAGAGTTTTTACGCGTGGCTGAGGTGGAAGAGTTGGGGTATCGATAGAAGTAAAATGTGACAAAGGGCAATGGAAACAAACTTAGCAAACAGATCATGACGTACATGAGGCATGTGACTTAAACGTCCACTGGAGAGGCAAAAATATCAGATCTACGTGGAGCAGTGACGAGACTGTCACTTTCCTCGGGTTAACGCATGAAACGAACGTAAATGTTCTATTTCCATCATGTTTTGTACATAGTTTTTGAAAAGTTCTATGACCCAACATTTACACCATTCGCTGTAGTTTTCTCCAACAACCATCTGTGAATGTTCGTATGATGACACTGAGCCATCCTTCTCTTACAATCTGAGAAGTGGACTCAGAAGGTGAACCAACCGTAGGTAGCTTGAGGAAAAAGCAGAACATGCAGTCAGTGTGTGTGTGTGTGTGTGTGTGTGTGTTGTTGTGTGCGTGACTGGTACCTGACTCTGTCGTATGACAGCATCCCGCTGAAAAAGCTGCTCCACCACAACCTTCTCACTCTCGCTGGGAACCTACCAACACATACAACACAGACAGAGATGCAAACACAATTTTAATCTTCACAGCCACCGGAAGCCTCCGTGTCCTGCTTTTGGCCTGTGACTTCATCAAGGCTGAACGACAATGTGTGTGTTAGGAGAGTGTGTTTTTGTGCTGGAATTGCTTCAGGCAGTGACCATCACAGAGGGAAAGTCAAAAAAGTGTGTATGCAGCACATTAAAAGCAGATGTGTACGTCAGAGTGTGGAGTCGAGATGTGGATTCTGTTGTTCAACTGTTACTCAATTTCAGAAAATGTATGTAGACCGAATAACTCAACAGTATGAGCTTGACGAGTGATAACTGTGCTAGGTCCTTTGTCGGTGGTTGCATATGTGTGTGTTTTGGTGCGTGTATCGAGGCACACAACACCAAGGCCACACGTGGCAGACCAATTTGTTACTTGTTTTGAGAAGGGGGCGGGTGAGATAAGATTTTCCTTCTCCCTCCTCCTTTTCGATCATGAACTGTGTATTATGTTGTCACCGATTGTAGCAGGGAGATGATGCGTCAATGCTGTGTTCACAACTGGTTTCTGCTGCCCCCAGGTGGCCAAAAGGAAAATCAGTTATTGCAGGTTCACGAGTGTGTGTTTTGTGTCAGCGGCCCGCACTCATAAACTGTCACTCACAACCATGTCTGTCATGATGTCATCTTCCAGCGCCAACTGGACCCGATCCCTGCAGAAACAGACAGGTGATCAATCGGAGACAAGCAGACAGCAGGTCAGGCAGACAGACGGATGGACAGGCAGTCCTTCAGGAAGACCGGTACCTGTAGAGCGAGGTGATGAGTCTCCAGGAGCAGTTCTCCTGCTGC
This sequence comes from Xiphias gladius, assembly GCF_016859285.1. NCBI lineage: Eukaryota > Metazoa > Chordata > Actinopteri > Istiophoriformes > Xiphiidae > Xiphias > Xiphias gladius. Next base: position 2,740,142 of record NC_053401.1, on the reverse strand, counting down.
AGCAGCCAGCGGACTCCTGCTGTTTTACTGTTCTGACCCGCTCTGAGGACCACAGACTGCAGCACGTCCACCTGTAATATGGTGAGCTGAGTAATTAAACTGCCAAGGTCGGCTCATTAGTGATCTTTAGAGGAGCTGGTAGTGGGTGTATTATTGGAAATCAGCCAGCCGTTTCCCTGTGTCCAGTGTTTGTGCAAAGCTGAGCTTAACGGCCGCTGGCTGTAGCTTCATAGTAAACTGACAGACGTGAGAGTGGTGTCAGTCTTCTCCTTTAACTCTCCGCCGTAACGCGAATAAGCATATTTCCTAAAATGTCCGACTACTTAAAGCAGTTTTGTATTAACCTTGTAACACTGCTATTGGTCCATCTCAACCACTACTTTTATACCTGTGAGGACCCTCTTTGACAACATATTACCTGGCCCCTGACCCTAACCATCACAACTCAATGCCTAACCCCAGCCCTGGTTCCAAACTCACTTAAGGGAAACCTTAACCTAAACTTACGAGTACTCCACCGATTTATCATTGCACTTCTGTAACACTGTCAGACTCACGATGGATAGATTAAAACAAAAAGGATCAAAATCACTGCAGCAAAACCAGAGATATCACCTTTTTTTTTTATTCTATCCATTCTTCTTCCTTGTCAAAACCTAGCCTTTAAAATACCCACAATGCAACTCAATCGAGATTCAGGTGCGTAACGCTAGTAGCGTCCTGTACCTTAATATTATGAAGGGAGACGGCTGCTGTGTGGTCGCTAGGTTCCACTAACTTTTTAATGGGAACTACCTAAATTAACAGAGTAGGACACAAACTCAACACATCTCTGTTTTAACGCCTTTTCACTTTCTGGTGTATCAAAATTATTTGCATCAATATATATGTCGCATAAACAGATCGCTTCTCTAACAGTTAGCGGCAGAAGTTGGATTTGATGGTTCAGCTTCAGAATTCATGCTAAAATGTCTAGTATCATAAAATCCTGCGGTTGCTCTGCTTTGCTTTCACACCACAAAACAAGCTGTTTGATTGACAGTTTTCCCACCAGACAAAACAAACCAAACTAAATGGAAAAACACACCAGAGCAAAACTGAACTGCACCAAACAGGTTAAGGGTCAAAGCTCCCTAAAACTCAAACCGGTGCTCATAAAGATTAGATCAACAAGAGCACACGCACTCACACAAAACCTACCTTGTCCTGGCAGAGTGTCTGGTAATCCTCCAGCAGCTCAAACACCGCAGAGGAAGAGTGTTTCAGAAAAGACGCAAGGAACTCTGGGAAAAGACTGGCAGCGGCTGAAAAGATCAAAAACTGCAGCGTTAACGGACAGGAGTACTGCGAACTAACACTGCAGAGTGACAGGGGTGCGTTTGTTTCACTGACCGGCCTCTCCTGGGTCGTCGTCCTTCAGTAGGGCTGAGCTGAGGTTGGTGATGTCCTCTGTGAAGAAGCTGGTGTTCTCCAGTCCGGAAACAGGGGAGGTGTACATGCTGTTGGTCCAATCACTGTCGTCCAAGTTCTGGACACACAGAAACACACCGTAATCAATCATAGATTCTTCATGTAACTTGTCACACTGTGTTTTGTCTGCTGACTTCTGCAGCACTTGAAGCTCCATAATGTGAAATTCTCCTTTATACTCCTGGGTGTCATTTTTGCCCACAGATGGAGCGGAACAGGTAGTCCTATGAGGCAATTTAGGGGCGTTGATTCTACTCCTGATCAAATCTCATGAATGCGCACCTCCTCGTGAACAGGTGGCGCTCATCAGGTTGAACCGGCGATTTATCCCAAGTCTGTCCGCTTTCTCCAGCGCGTATGCTGAATCCTATAGTTATATGTGTGTCTCATTTCTGGACGCACAAAGGAAAACTTTGAGTACAGACAAAGATTTTTTGAAAGCACGTTAATTATATTTTTACGTCTTGGATCTGCATGAAACTCCGCCGGTTCAATCGTCATCTGTCCAAATGATTAACCACTGGGTTAAAAAATAGATTTTTAACGCAGTTTTCGTGTCCACTGGAACCAGCAACCCTTCCCACGTCACAACTCAATGAGTGTGTGTTTGTGTCTCACCATACTGCTGAGTGCGTTCCTTGGCGTGTGTGTGTATCGAGGCGTTCGACCTCCGGGAGCCAAAATGGAGGAAACATCTGGAACCCTGGGAGTTACTGAGAAAGAGACAGAGAGATGAGACAGGATTGGGGATTTAGTCAAACATGGAGCTCTTTGATAGTAGAGGTTGATCAATAATCAGCTTGAAATCAGGCTTGATAACAGCTGATGTGAAGGATGACTATCAGAACCAGGGTGTGTGTGTGTGTTTGTGTGTGTGTGTGTGTCCTACCAGCCTGTCTGAACAGTGAAGCAGGAGTGGTCCTCAGCAGGGAGCGGGCTGGTGTTACCGTGGAAACGACAGGGCTGCCATTGCCGGGTGTAGGGACTGAGACGAGCGGTCAGGAAAACAACAACAACAAAAGAAAGAATCCTAGGTATCCATCTCAAAGCATACACAGCTTAGTAAATGAAATGTGTCAGCCAGAGTGCCAAAAGGTAACGAACCACAAACAGAGACGGCAAACTATTTTTACAGTCGTCATTGTGAGTGGCGGAGCCGGCCATTCCTGGGCTGGTTTAGCTGTCTTCACAAGTGCAAGGGATTCATAGGAAACGATGCGTCGTGTAATCCAGCGTTACCGTTTTTCTCCTTGATAACAGCCTCACTGGTCACCGTTCACTCTCCTACAGCTGTATCAGAGCTGAATTAAGTTACTGCTAACGCTAACCCGACATTTATGACTGCTGCTGCTTCACATTGAAAGCATTCAACTGGCGAAAGACCGGGTTGGCCCCTTTTGCGAAGCAGTCACGGGAAACAATGTATTTGTCACTGAGGTTAGTGCTCACCAAGATCACTCAACAAAAATGTGTCAATAAAAGACGACATGGAGGAATTTTTTAAATCATTGGATCAGTTTTAAATCTGTTTGGGTGTGATGAAACAGTAAGGTGGCAGCATGAAATCAGATCAGTTGTTTGGTTGCATTGGTATTTCTGACAAGTTGCTGCTTAAAGAGTATTTTCTGGAGTGTTATGTAGTAGTATGGAGACTGGCACACGTGTGTGCATTTACACATTGAAAAAAAATGACCTCCGTGATCTGATTTCTGTTTCACAGCGACTCTCAGGTGTTACCACGGACCCGACCACCACAAATTAAGTCTCAACCTATGAAAAACACTGTTAAAGCTCTATGCACCGATGAGTCAATTCACAAACTCTAAAATAAAACAGAATAATCAACTCTGAGTGAGCCACATAAATAGAGCACTACACCTACAAAAGAAATGTAAGGTTACTGAGTAAACTGATTTTGCCCTTTCCAAACCTAAGATGAACCAGACTACTAGAAATTTCATCCATCATCCTCTGCTACTGATGTTATCCTAAAGCTTTTATAAGACTCGTTTTCAGTGTTACTCTTCCAGATCTGGAGGGTTTCTTCCCAGTCAATGATCACCACTGTTATTGTTTTTACTAAAACCGTCAACAGCAACGGGTCTGCCTGACGCCGAGCACACCACCCACACAGTAACACACTCAATCTCCCAGAGGGAGGGATACAGGCCACCTTCTTCCTCCGCCTGCGGGCAGCGATCGTCACCTCGTCGTCTCGAACCACAGGAGATGGCAGCTCACTCTGACCCCTGGAAGACAAAACCGGTGCATACATGTCAAGCACTGACATAAAAACAGGTTAGTTTTTTAAGAAGCCTTTTTTTCCCCAGTGTTTAATTTTGTCTCACACAAAGCAGTTTCTCAAAAACTTTGCCCAAAATCAAAATAAGGAGATATCTAATTAAAGAATGAGAACATGAGGCCCAGCATTCAAAGCCGACAGCAGAAAATACTGATTTCTTTTAATATATATATATATATATATATATATATATATATATATATAAAATCAGCAATGGTGAATCAACACCTGTCTAAAACAATATCAATGAAAAAAACTGAACATTGCGACCTTCACGAAGGAGGATTTATTGCAGGATTGTTGTATTGGACTGTATTATTTTTAGGTAGTTGTATCTAATAAACTTCCAACTGAGTGTCTAGTACTATAACATTGACAGGCGATATTTCGCTGCATTGAGTACTTTTTCTTTTCAATACTTTCAGTACGTTTTCCTGATAATTCCTCTGTACTTTTACTCGAGTAACATAGAGTGTGGTATTAGTACTTTTTACTCGAGTACTTCTTCCACTACTGAGTTTATGTCAACACAGCACAGACCAGGCAACACTTAGCCTGTTAGCATCAGCACTGATTATGAACGGGAACGTTAGCATTGCTAGCATCGTTAGCCCCAGCTAGCACGGCAAACTAACCCGACTCGGGCCAGCCGGCTGGATAACCAGCTACCGGCTAGAAGCGCGGTTCACACACATAACCAAAAATGAAGATGTGTGAACGCGTATTAAAGTGTAACAACTGTAACATAATATATTTTACCAGTCCATGGTAGTGAGCTGTCAATTCCCGCTTCACGAGGTTTAACAGGGGGTCCTCTTCTTCTTCTTGTGACTTGCCACTCTTCTTCTTCTTTTGAATTTCCGGCAAACAGGATGCCCGGCGGCACATCGCTGCCCCCCCACGGTTCGTCAATTGTACCATTATGGGAAGGCTCTTCCATTTGTGAAATGGCTAAAAACCTATTAAAACTCAACTGTTAAGCGCTGGTTTTGGGCAATAATAAACTGTAAATAATGTCAACAAATAGCTGCTATTTGAAGCTACAGGACCATAAAAGACATTGCCACATTGTTTGTAGTCCTTTTGTGTCTCTTTGTGGTCATTTCGTGTCTCCTTTTAACCGTTCTACATCTCTTTTAGTCATTTGATGTCCCTTTTTAGTTCTTTATACATCTTTTTGTCACTTAACGTGTCTTTTTATTCATTCAATGTCTACTTGTAGTGGTTTCCCCACTCTTTCTAGTTGTTTTATGACACCATTCAGTCGTTTTACATCTTCTTTTAGTCATTTACGTCTCTTCTTAATAATTTAATGTCTCTTTCTAGTGCTTTTTACTCAGTATAGGTCTCTCTTTAATCATTTGACACCTCTTTTTAGTCACCTAACGTCTCTTTTTAGTTGTTTTACGTCTTATTTTAGTCGTAAAATACTGAAATCTACTTCCAGCGTGGGTAAGGTCCATGGTGGCACACTTGACCAGTACATTAAAGACGTCATCCCGGTGGGGAAGCTGGAACTTCTCCCTGTTGCAGCTTCTCAATTCATTCATTCATCTTGAAAATAAAGCACCCTTTCTTCCTTTCGACTCCTCCCCGCTCCCATACATTTTCAAGCACTGCTTTTCCTGGATGTTCCCCTTGATGACCCCTCAACTGAATGAACCCATTTCCCTGCGGCGTTTCTTCCACCTCTACCAGTAAAGCTGAGATGGGCTTTTATACGGCCCCAGAGCGTTACCCCCACAGCATCTTTGCCTGTTCTGCAGCCAGTCTCTTGATTTCTGATTTGATTAACCGATCAAAAATAATCAGCAACAATTAGGCTAGTCGATCAATGGCCGAGGGCCTTCTTAAGCAAAAACGGTTTCTCCAGTGGGAATGCTGTCTGAATTTTCTCTGTCTGCGATGATGGTAAAATGAATTTTTGGGGGGTTTTTGGACTGTTGACCTGGACAAAACAAAACATTTGAGGGTTTGATCTCGGGAGCATTTAGGAGCCAGTATTGGGTGTCTTTCAATTTAATCAGTAGGTTTATTAACAATGAAGATAATTGTTTTGCTGCAGCCCTAATCAGCGTTAGCTTTGACTGACAGAGAAATAGTGATTTATAATAAACATTGCGTCTGCATCTTTACTACAAATAGTGCTTTGTCCTTTATTGCCTTATGTTTGATTGGTGTTAAATTTGTTGTTTTTTTTTACGAGAATATTTAAAGTTAATAAACATACAGATTAAATGTTAACTAAGTCACAACCGTGAAGTACCAGACGATCTCTGCTCCCCCTGCGCCCTCCGGTCCGCCAGGAGCCGCTGTTGCTCGACACACGCGCGTTAGGCGGCGATAAACACGGAGGAAACAGGAACACGCAGGGCGGTTGTTAGCCAGAGATCACGGCTGCGCACAGCGGGACGAGCAGGGAAGAAGATCCCCCCGGTACAGCGGCTGGGATTCCTCACTGCAAAGAAAAGTACGGGAATCGGAGCTCCGACTGCCGGGGAGAGGCGCGCGAACGGCCCGGTGACTCGCGGGTGGTTGTTTGGCCGGAGTGAGACAGGCGGAGCAAGGCACGGAAGGGGAGACGCAGGGAGACAGATGGGAAGATGGAGACCCCAGGTAAACTTTTCTTATTGCGTGGCAGAGTGAGAGACAGACAGACAGACAGACAGTGAGGCAGCAGTCTCGTCTTGGTGACATGAACCGAGTGCGTTGCATTCAGACCGACCTAAAACCGTAAAGCCGAGTTAACCCTAACAGCAACACATGTCATCTGACCTGTCATCTACTTTTTAAACCTGCATTGGTTGCATTTTATCGGCAGTTGGTTCACGTTGAAGCCAGTTAGTCTTCTGAGCATCACCGCCGAACTTCGTTTAAAAAAAGTGTTATTTTGCGGTTAACCGTTCCGATCCTCAATATGCTCACTTACCTGTGTTGTTAGAGTTACTGGTGAAAACAGAGATGGAAAGGTATTTAACTACAGTTAAATAGTGCTGTACTTAAGTATCCATTTTAGGTACTTTTACTTTACTCGAGTATTACAATTTTACACTAGGCTACGTTACTCCACTACATTTTAGAGGCAGGTTTTGTACATTTTATTTCACTAGATTTATTTGACAGCTACAGTGACAACTGATTTAGCAAGTTTTACATACAACAAAAAACGTTTTCAGCAAATTTGAGTGAAACTATCAAATAGAAAACACAAAAAAATGTCCATTTCAGTATTATATTATTATATTATATTTGGTGCTGCAACTAATGATTATTTTCATTATCAATTCATCTGCAGATTTTTTTTCTCGATTAATTGTTTAGTCTATGAAACATTAAAAAAAACAAAACAACAAACCCCAAATATTTAGTTTACAATGATATATCAGAAGGAAAAGCAGCAATTGTTCATTTTTTAGAGGTTGAAATCCGCAAATATTTGGTTTTGGTTTTTTTCACTGTTTTTGTCTGAAACGATTAATCGATTATCAAAATAGTTGCTGATTGTTTTCCTGTTTGTTGACTGACGATTAATCGTTTCAGCCCTATTGACATTATTGTATTTTTTTATGTTGGAGCTGGTGAAAGTGAAAATAAAAACAATACAAGCTAATGTATTTACGGTATGGTAGTTTAGTCTGTCACAAAGCATCGCATTTTATAACCTGATCATACATTTTGTGTGTGAAATCTGAATTTGCAAAGTAACTTGTAACTGAAGCTGTAAATGTAGTGACGTAGAAGTGTAAAATAGCATAAAATAGTAAAAAAAAGCACGAGTATGTCAGATTTGTACTTCAGTACAGTACTTGAGTAAATGTACTTATTATCCTCCATTGCCAAACAGTCTAAGTAGTTATCATTAGCCCCACCTCCACCAACTATAACATGAACACGCTGCGTACACAGTAATGCACAGTGAATAAATTTACGCAGTAAATAATATTATAATAATAGAATATTATAATACTGAAATGGGCAATTCTGCTGCATTATGTGTAGTTTTTGGTACCTTAACTACACTCTGCTGACAATACTCTAGGTTTTTGAATGCAGGACTTTTACTTATAACAGAGTATTTTTACATTTAAGTATTACTTATTTTACTAAAGTAAAACTTATATTGAATAATTCTTCCACTACTAGGTCAAAATAAGACTAGCCTGTAGAAGATTTTGCAAACCATTGACGTGCTTTCAATATCGTTATTGATCTCAAAAATCCAGCATCGTTCGTATTTCTGTTCCTAAGTTGCTGATTTTCGCCGTTGAAGCGGTCGTGCTTCATGAGCAGCACCTTGAAAATACAGCAAATTAAGCATCAAATGATCATCGTCATATTTGCGCCATAGCTATTACATAAAGCTTCGGGAAACAAACTATCATGTAAGGTTTATCATGTCAGAGTATTCACGTGATCCTCTGAAGGGGATCGTGTTTAATATGGCTGACGTTTTAGACTTTTCAAACTTCTCTTTCTCTGTTTTTTTTGCAGTGTGAACAGCTAGCTCACCAAAGTTAAACAAAGCTTGGCTCGGGTAAGCTAAGCTAGGAAACTTCCATAACCATGGCTGACAGGCTGTTTAGTTTTTCAGCCAACAGGCGCATTGTCGCAGGGCTGCTGGTCAACCTGCTGTCCTCCATTTGCATTGTCTTCATCAACAAGTGGATCTATGTACACTATGGCTTCCCCAACATGACCCTGACCCTCGTTCACTTTGTGGTCACCTGGCTGGGACTCTACATCTGCCAAAAAATGGACGTTTTCTCCCCAAAAAGCCTCCCGGTTCGTAGGATTGTGTGGCTGGCCCTGAGCTTCTGCGGGTTCGTGGCCTTCACCAACCTTTCCCTGCAGAATAACTCGATAGGCACGTACCAGCTGGCTAAAGCCATGACCACACCCGTCATCATCCTCATCCAGACCACCTACTACAAGAAGACCTTCTCCACCAAGATCAAACTGACACTGGTAAGGAAAGCTTAAGTCATCTCTTCTTTACGGTAATCTGAATGTGGTAGCTGGCAGAAGTATAGCCTTGGGTTGGGGCCAGTTCTTGGGTTCAGCCAGGTTGGGTCTTAAAGACACGGGTATAATCTGGGTTTGTGTCTCAGGCTTAGATTCTCTCATTCTCAGAATAATATATGTGTAAATGTCTCTGTGGGTCGTCACAGAGAAAAGTGCTATAGGGAAACATGAGCGTCAAGCAAGCGGATTTGTTGGCCCACTTCCGGTCGGGTGCTAGATTTGTAAAACACTACCTTAAGTAGGTGTTTGTTCTCTCCGAGGCAGTTTCAGGGCTTCTTGTAAAAGTCTTGAAGGTCCCTAGGGGTCTTAGTTGGTTTTCAGGAAAAACATGTTCTTGTTCTTCTGTAATTTATGACATTGTGATGAGCTGCAAAAGGTGGTTTTGTTGTTGTTGTTTTTGATTTTTTTACTTTTGCCTGTCTGTTTCTTTGCCCTTGTGTATCCCCAGGTGCCCATAACATTAGGGGTGATATTGAACTCATACTATGATGTGCGGTTCAACCTGCTGGGGACAGTGTTTGCCGCGCTGGGTGTTATGGTGACATCACTTTACCAAGTGGTGAGTAAATATACACCCTGAAATGAATTGTCTCCGAGACAAGAAAGACAAAGTGGTTTTTGTGAAATGGAAACGATTAAGTCATTTTTTCTCTCTCTACCCGTCTGTCTCTCTGCCTTTCTGTCCCTCTTCCTCAGTGGGTTGGGGCTAAGCAGCATGAGCTTCAGGTGAACTCCATGCAGCTTCTGTACTATCAGGTATGGCTCAAGACCAGAGACAGATAAAATGAACAGTAACAGTAGTAGCAGTAGTAGTAGTAGTAGTAGTGGTAACGCTTTATAATATAATATTATAATATTACCGTAGCAGCAATTTAATAGAATATTAATACCATGACTATAACAGTAGGGCCATTTAATACTCTGAAAGAGATATCAGGAAATATTCGTCTTTATGTGGGACTTGACTTGGGACCTACTGGATTTAACCTGGGTCTTGATTTGGGTCAGGTTCCCTTTCACTTCGGGCTTTACGTGGGACATTTGCCTTGACTTGGGACTTGTTGACTTTGACCTGGGACTTGATTTGGGACTTGCCTTGGGAGGAACTGCTTCTGACAGATGGGGTAAAATGGTCAAAGGGCTACGAATCCAAAATGCATTCATTGGCTCCGACATGGGACGGATGCAGATCAGCTCAAGGCATCCCTAAATATTAGTACCGTGACTGTAATAGATGCATGTTATATTAATACGTAATGAGATGTTACGACTAATGTTAACACAGTGACTGTCCTGTCAGGCTCCCCTGTCATCAGGTTTCCTGGTCTGTATTGTTCCTTTCTTTGAGCCGCTGACTGGAGACGGAGGAATATTTGGACCCTGGTCCCTGCCTGCTCTGGTCAGACTCAACATGACGCACGCAAACACACGACACACACTTAGTTAGAACACATATTTAGCACACACACATGCAAAGCTCCATATTCTGTAGTCGGGCACAAGGATTTGGGTGAAATGTCTAACTGCGGTTCTGATGACAAATATTGAGAATGTTGTGTATATAAGTTAAACTCCAGAATTTGGTTGCACCAGCTTTTCATAAATCCATCCTTGTTTGTAAAGTGCTTCCTAAGTTCTTAGTAACTACTAGCTAGTTTCTAACTAGCGAATAGCTAAATTGGGTTGCATCAATTGTTAGAGACGTCTTAGCTAGTAAACCCTTTGGTAATGTTTAAATTGTTTACTATGGATGCGTTTCCACCACACAAACATCCCCCAGGTAACAGGAAACGTTTAAGAAACCTGCTTTCCACGGGATTGGCTAGTTTTACCCCCAAAAAAGTCCCTCCTCAGGGGGGGGCAGGACTTTCTGAAGGTTCAGGAACTTTCGGGTTGGAGCTTGCAGCACTGAAAGTTGCTGATTGGTCTAGTACGCTAGCGTTTCTGCAGAACTTTTTATGCACCCGCCATTTTTTTTAAGAATCCGCAACTCGAAAAACATATTGTTTTGCTTGTAGTTTGTGGCCGATGTGGTGAGGTGAAAGGCGACCATCACGCTTCTGATACGACAGTGGGCTAATTTGCCTAATCCTCCCGTGGCTTTGGCCCTGCTGTGGAAACACAAATCACAAGGTGCTGGAGGAACTTTTTCCTCTGGGAAAGTTCCTGGACATTAGTTCCTGGGTAATTAAAGTTCCTGGAATGTCCGGTGGAAAATCATTAGTTACTATACATATCATCAGTTATACGTAAATTTCGACACAGGAAGCACTTAACTTACGCTAGGCTAAGTCTGAATTTAGGAATAGCTGACGCAACTGGCTCCAGGCTTTTATTGTAAAGGCCCTGATTTTGTTCATTGTCACGTTGTAACCGTGTTGTCCTTTTGTTGCCTAGGTGACAGTTCTGTTCTCAGGTTTGGTGGCGTTCTTGGTCAACCTGTCCATCTACTGGATCATTGGAAACACGTCAGCTGTCACGTATCCTTAAATACACAGGGGCCCAAAGTGGCCACTTAGGGTCTGAAGGGTTTTGGGGGTGTTTAGCAGACTTCTAGAGACCGAGGATCGGTTTTTACCGGTCTGTAAGGTTCCAGGTTCATTTGGGCAGGTGTGAGGGCTTCTTAAAGCAATTAAAGGACTTTGTTGGTTTTGTGATTTAAGGGGTTTCAGGGCTTTCAAGGAAGTTTCACGATTCCTTGGGTAGGTTTTAGGGCTTTGTAATGAGCTTTCTAATCTTTTAAAATTGATTTCAGAAATTCTTGATGAGATCTTTTTGTTCTCCTTGAGGGGTTCTTTGGTTTCCTTGGGGGCTTTGAGGGTTTTGTGGCAAACCTTTCTAGTCTGGTCTTTGTTCTCTGGAGAGTTTATGAGGAGGATTTTAATCGTACTGAAGGGGTTGCTGAACTTCTTGAGCAGATCTTTGGCGTTCTTGTAGAGGTTTGTGGGGGAGTTAAGGGGTGTAGTCTTCATCTTCTTTAGGAGGTTTTAGGTGTTTTTGAAAGGTTTTTTTTGGGTTTATCATTTATTAAAGGTTCCTGGTGGTCTTCAAGAAATAATTTTAGATATTACATGAATTATTTTAGATGAGTTTCAAATGTGTCGTTGTTCACCTGACTCTAGTTCACAGCTACAACATGTTTGGTCATTTTAAATTCTGCATCACCCTGATTGGAGGATACCTGCTCTTCCATGACCCGCTGTCACTCAACCAAGTGAGTCCCACTGTGCTGCTCTGATGATTCAAACCAGCAACCTCCAATCCCACATGTATTTTCCCAAGACCCTCTTTTGTTCACCTGTCTTTCTGTCTTCCTGTCTTACATTCAGGCATTGGGGATCCTCTGTACTCTGGCAGGTATCCTGTCATACACTCACTTCAAGCTGGTCGAACAGGAGGAGGGGAAGAGCCGCCTGGCTCAAAGACCATAGGGTGACTTACCTCTCAATCAACTGCACGAACTCCTGCCATTGGCTGCCCACAGTGTGACTGGCGGCAGAAACCTCCTTATATATTTTTATATTTTATTATGAGTATTTTTTAGGAGAGTAAAGAATTTAACCATGGTTCCCAGACAGGATAAATGTGTACGACATGCTGCTGTTTGCGGCGTGCTGTCGACAGGTTGAATCAAAAGGAGACTACAGGGTGGGCACAGTTATGGACTGTGAAAAACCCTTTGAGCAAGGCACCAAACCGGTGGCAGGCGCTGCCTTGAAAACAATATAATAAAAGTAATCATATGAGTAAAATAATAATAGTAATTTTTGTTGCTAGTTCAGTTCGTCCAGCAGAAAACAAAGGCAGCTCAACGCACGCGCCCGAAGCGAAATATTTCAACACAGTACATCCTCTTCCGCGTGTTTATGCTTTTAGATACTCAGACCGGCTACAATGTTGAAAAATGTTCACATCTGTGAAAGCAGGCATCAAGGCAGAAGAAGTGGATGAGAATCTCTTAATAACCAAGCCTACTGGATTTGTTTAGGCAAACTGTATGTACCTGCTGTTTCTCTTTTCCCATAAACCCCCTCTATAAGGCCTTATCTGTAAGGGATTTGTCATTGAATGTAAACATTTTTGCTTTAACTTTACAGTAAATAGCTGAGCTTGTAATAAGTTTTTTTTTTTTTTTTTTTTTGGCTGCATCATTATTAATGTCCACACAGAAAATGAGGGACTGTCCCCTGTTTTCACTAAGGCCACCTGCCAAAGTAAAAGAGAGGGACTGTCACCTTTTTTTTTTTTTTTTTTACAGGTGTTTGTAGTCAGTAAAAGTTAAACCATGGTTATTTACACACAAAGACCTTGACACTGACTCAGAATGATAGTCAAACTGTTTTAAACTGAGTGTTTATGGTCTGCAGCATTTAAATTTCTACTTTTGAAATGCTCTTTGTCTCGTTCAGTATTATTCTAATTTATTATTTTTTTTTTTTATTTAACAGTTTTTGAAAGAACCTAATAAATTTTGATGACTGCCGCTGTGAGTGTGAGGAATCTGCTCATACCCACTAAAGTGGGACTTAATGATTTTTTTTTTAATTTTTTTTTTTCCCTCTTGTGCAAACATTTTAGATGTAAACCTACACCCAGGATCACAGGTGCTTAGGGACAGGCAGGTGGTGCGGAGGTCAAAGTTTGGCATGTGATTGATCCCAGCTGAGATCTGTTGTGTATTTTAATAATTTAAAAAGTGTTACCTCCGGTCATTTTACTGCTGAAATAAAACTAATCTTACGCTCCCGCAGTGATGCTTTGTTCCAGGAACCAGCAAAGCATCTTCGCATTGACTGGACAATGTATCTGCCTGTGATGTACCGCAGCCTCGCCATGTATAGTCTGACTGCACCATGACAGAGATTCACTATTTTCATTTCACTTAACTGTATTGAACATGTTCAGTCTGCTGAATAAAACTGATTTAGTGACTTTACAGTTGTTTGAATTATTTCTCTGTTGATTGACAGGTTGTCGAGAGTTTCCACTGATACAGACATGCAGTGGCGGGACAAGTATTCAGATCCTTTTTCCTAAATAAAAGTATCAGTGCATTAGTTCAAAAATGGACCATTATAAGTAAAGGCCCTACACTTATATCTCTGCTTGGGTAAAAGTACAGAAAAATAAAGTAAATTATCAAAGTAATGCACAAAAACCATTTTACTGTTGTAGCTGCTCAAGGTGGAGCTGCAGTAGTTTTAACTTCTTTATATACGGTTAGTATTTTAGTCTGGTGGTTCCCAACCTAGGAGTCAGGTCCCTCCAAAGGGTCACGAGGTAAATCTGCGGGGTCATGAGATGATTAATGGGAGAAGAAAGTAAAAACAGAGTTCTGCACAAATGGTCTTGGACTTTTCTCCAATCTTTGCTCTTTTTTTTTAAATGAAATATTTGAGAATTTTACTACTTTGTAAGCACAGCACTGGAGTAAATGTACCTTGTTATTCTTCGTCGCTGCAGACATGTCGTGGAGGTCTGTGATGTTTAGGACTGTCAGGTGGCTACGGGCCCTTGACTTTCAGAGGCCCTGTAACAGTAACACATCAGTAAACCTGCTGTAGCTGGATTACTTTCATTCATTATAACCACACCTGAAACGTAGTTTTCCAGTGAACGGCTCTCCTGTGTAGCTGTGCTGTGGCTCCGAGCTGAGCTTTCAGTACCACCGTGTGTGTGTGTGTGTGTCTGTGTGTGTCTGTCATCCACACTGTGTCAATAAAACCTGAGTTCACACACAAGAGAGAGGCTGTGCTGGGAGAAAATTTCAGATGAACGAATGAGTGGAAAGAGTGTGTGTTTAAAAGTATCTGTAATCTCCTGAGGAATCTGAATCAGAGCTGCTGTGAAACACCTCACAAAGAATCTGTTCTGTTTCTGCTGAAGGAACTGTTTTAATTTCAGTTCAATTACATAAGTTCTGTTTAGTTTGATTTACCACCATACCCCAGTACTAATAATACCCCCGTGGAAAATTCTTACTCAAGTACAACTACTACCAATGCTTATATAATTAGTGGTGGAGGAAGTATTCACATCTTTACCTTTGTAAAAATAGCCATACTGCAATGTAAAAATACTCCTTTACAAGTAAAAGTGCTGCATTGAAAATGTAATTTAAGTAAGAGTACATAAGTATGATTATCAAAAAGTATCAAAAGTAAAAGTCACCATGATACAGAAAAATGGCCCCTAAGTATGCAATACTTTTATAAATATATATATCTTATAATATGGGATTATTATTACTCATATTAATTTGTAAGTAGAAATTTTCCTTCGTAGTTGATCGAAGTGGATCTAGTTTTAACTATATTCTATATGTAATTAAATCTTTAATAATGTAACATTCATATCATATACATATATAAATATAATATCAATAGATAAATATTGATATGGCATAAATAATATTGTTAGTTTAAAAGCTTTTCATATATATGTACATATACATGCATGTGTGTGTGTGTGTGTGTTTGTATATAAGTATTTATGAAAACCACTCATACAAGTCAGACACTTGTATAGTATAGATTTAATTTTCACTTTTAAACAACGTCGGTGTTACTCCGTGAACGCACCATTTGCGTTCATGAATGAATAATTTTTGCTAAAATAATTCAACTGTTATTGAGAAAACTAACTAAATAACAAAGCATATGTTATAAATAAAAACTACTGTTGCATGAGTAGCCGCCGTAAGCATTGCCTGTTGATGTGACAAAATTTGAATGTACCAAAACATGCAGTTATGAGTATTAGTCACGGGTTAAATAACGTTGCGATAATACCAAACTACATGATATAGATACGTCAAACCATGACAAAAATATAACTTAATAAAGATATTTTCAGTAAGGCATAGTGTGTGGAACCATCACGAGAGGGTCCTTTTGGCGTTCACACGGAAACCAACGCTAATGACCGATGTTTGTTTTGCTACAGTTAGCAGGTAAATATTTTCATTTTAACATAGTGTTTACACGAAAATTAGGATTTCCAAGCAGTGATTTATAGTGTATGTTATTTAAACTGTACACTACAAAAACTTAATGCACACTAACTGCCAGTTTAAAGCTGCCAATACCTTTGTTTACATTGGTTTCGGCGCTTCCATTCAAGTGGCCTAGCTAAACGCGTTAGCTCTGTCAATGCTAACTGTGTTTGTTTTGTGTTTTTTCATGAATGTGTGTTTGCACGCATTGTGTTAAAACGTTACAGTGTCTTTGCAACATTATAAAACGGACTGCCTTCTTTCAAAGCTAAGATTAAGCTTCAGCCAGATCACGAACACAGAAGAGCGCTAACGTTAACGTGCTACACAAGCCAGCTGGGCTAGGTTGCTAACGAGCGGGGTGTCTGCAACGAAGCTGCTGCGTGGGTGTGTGTCAGACTATTTTTAACAGTAGAATATATGGATATAGAATTAAATCGTACTTTATTTTATAAACTGTTTCATCCACTTGTCGACACTTCCCAGTTAGAGAAATGTTATTTTATAAGAGCCTCTTGCTTTATCTTTTCCGATTCTGTCCAATTAGCCATCGAGCAATTTCAACTAAAAAATAATAGAAGAAGAACGGAATTTTATTTGAGTGATAATGGGATTGTAAAACAAATTTACATCAACTATTAACAATACAGCAGTTTCCAGCAGGTTGGTTACCTATTAATTCAAACAATTATTTCAAGAAAAGAAAAGAAAAAAAACCTGGAAATAGATGCATGAATAAAACGCGCTCATTGCTGATAAGAGGTTGTCTTCCTTAAATAAGATGACTATTTAAATGTGACTTTTTCAAACAACCATTTCAGTCCTTGTGAATCCTTCATATCCATGACCTCATGTTCTTGTATATCCAATGTAAATATTTGTTTGGCTTGTCTGTTATCAACCATATCAGTCAACCCATTTCCTTGCCTGGCGATACTAACCTTCCATCAGACTTCGCAGGGTTCCCAGTCTTCTTCCCTGTGATTGCTAGCATTATAGCAAATCTGTAAATGTCCAGGAAATACATAATACTATAATAAGGATAGTAGTAATAATGATAACAAACTTTATTTATATTGAACTTATCAAAACTAGAGATTGCAAAGTGCTTGACAAGAGAAAAAAGAAAAAACACACTCAAAAAATTATATACAAATACAAAGTATGAATACAATAGTAGACCATAACAACTGACATCAGGTCGGACATACAAATAGCCCCACTTTATGCCTGTGTAATTCTGAAAAATGAATAACCGTCCTCCTTTTTATTTTCTTGGGGGGGGGGGGTGTTAATTTGAAGATATTTCCAGTATCCTCAATTGCTCTTCTAGCCATATGGATGAAAAAAATATTGCAGAAACATCAGTATACACTAATAAAACCGGAAATTTGGTTCACAAATTCAACAAAGAGATTGACATTTCCAGCCACCACCTTTATTTGGATTAGGAAAATGAGGTGAAAATTGGGAAGAGGATTAAAATGTTTTATTTTTTGCTGCAGATGGAATATTTATTCATACAGATTGTTAAAAGAATGTTTTAGGATTGGGGAAATAGCTTAAAAAACAGCAGGATTGTTAAACAGCCTCTGTTGTCTTTCCTCAGTATGCCTGCTGAACGCAAGCGCTCAGTAAACATGGATGAGAAAGAAGTTTGCCCCTTCAGTAACAAGGAAAAAGAGAAGGACAGAGATGGTGAGAGAAGGCCAGCATCTGCTCGAGACAAAGCAAAAGACGAGGCCAAAGTGAGTGGTAAAAAAGACAGCGGCAAAGAGGAGAAGAGAAAGCGCCTAGAGGAGGAAAAGAAGAAGAAAGAGGAAAAGGACCGAAGAAAGAAAGAGGAAGAAAAACAGAAAGCGGAGGAGGAACAGAAGAAGAAAGAGGAGGAGGAGAAGAGACAGCAGGAGGAGCGGGAGAGGAAACTCCAAGAGGAGGAGGCCAAAAGACAACGCGAGGAAGAGGCAGCTCTCCTAAAGTAAGTGGTGGTGAACTTTGCTGTTATATTTGTTGTAAAGCCTCATTTTACTGCCGATATCCTTCAGCGCCTGATTGTTTCAGTTTGCGTCAAAAATCACTTAGTCATATTAGATTCAGCATAATCAATATATGTGGATAAATGCCCATGAATCTGCTTTAAATGCTAGAAAAGAGATGCTCCTTATGATTTCAGATCTTTCCTGCTGATTTGGGAGTTTTTTCAGTATCAGAGTAATCCAATTATCTGTTTCCTCGGTAACTGTGGAAACAGGAACTGCTGACTGCTAATTTGACATTACTTTTCATGGTGGAAAATTACCAAAATGGAAATAAATTTAGGCTTAAAAGACAGGTCTCAACGTAAAGCCCACAGCTAATACACAGACTTCATTGCAACCTTATTACACCCAAACTGAATTAAGAAAAAGACTGTGAAAATCTGTGGACATGAATGCAAAAAAATTAAATATCAAATTTCATAAAACTTTTTATTTTATTTTTTTTCTTTCCTTGAATATGTATAGTACAATATGCAATTACATGAACCTCAGAAAAGTCAAACCCATCGCAAGTCCCCTCTCTTATAGCTTTTTCTTGCTTTCATTATGTGTCTTTCTCTATTTTACCTTATTTTTGTAGGGAACAAGAGGAGGGGCACCAGCTGCACCAGGAGGCCTGGGAGCGCCATCAGTGCAGGAAGGAACTCCGCAGCAAGAACCAGAATGCCCAAGAGGGTCGGCCTGAAGAGGCCTTCTTCAGCCGACTGGACTCCAGCCTTAAAAAGAATACTGCCTTTGTCAAGAAGCTTCGTACACTTACTGAACAGCAGCGAGATTCGCTCTCCAATGACTTTGCCTCACTGAATCTCAGCAAGTACATTGGCGAGGCCGTGAGCTCTGTCGTGGAGGCCAAGCTGAAGATCTCTGACGTAGGCTGCGCTGTCCATCTGTGTTCCCTCTTCCACCAACGGTATGCTGAGTTTGCTCCGTTACTGTTACAGGCGTGGAAGAAGCACTTTGAAGCGAGGAAGGAGGAGAAGGCGCCCAATGTGAGCAAGCTGCGCACAGATCTGCGATTTATCGCAGAGCTCACCATCGTTGGCCTCTTCACGGACAAAGAGGGCCTTTCGCTCATTTATGAGCAGCTCAAGACCATTATTGGGACCGACCGGGAGACACACACTCACGTGTCGGTGGTAATCAGCTTCTGTAAGCACTGTGGGGACGACATTGCCGGTCTGGTGCCCCGCAAGGTGAAACTGGCTGCTGAGAAGTTCGGCTTGTCCTTCCCGCTGAGTGAGATAATCAGCACAGAGAAACAGCAGCCCTTCCAGAACCTTCTGCGGGAGTACTTCACATCACTCACCAAACACCTGAAGAAGGACCACCGGGAGCTGCAGAACATTGAGAGGCAGAACAGGTGAGTACTCCCTTTCTCCACGGGGTATGGTGCTCCTTGGTCACTTTTTGTTGCTCACTATGATATGACCTCTTAACATGTTCTCCTTTTCAGGCGTATCCTGCATTCCAAAGGGGAGCTGAGTGAGGACAGGCACAAGCAGTATGAAGAGTTTGCCACTTCCTACCAGAAACTGCTGGCCAACACTCAGTCCCTGGCTGATCTGCTCGATGAAAACATGCCAGATTTGCCTCAGGATAAGACTGTGCAGGAGGGTGTGTCACCTTTCTTCTCCAGAATTATAGTTAAATTAAAAGTGCCATTTTAAGGTCGTAAGATCTTTGTTTTTATTTTAAATAAAGTCAAACAGTGACTCCAGTGAGGTGAACACGCGTGTCATATTTTTTAATCTATAATGTCTTCTTTCTAATCTCTCAGAGCATGGTCCTGGCATTGATATTTTCACCCCTGGTAAGCCTGGAGAGTATGACCTGGAAGGAGGGATCTGGGAAGATGAAGACGCTCGTAACTTCTATGAGAACTTGGTGGACCTGAAGGCTTTCGTCCCTGCTATCCTCTTCAAGGACAACGAGAAGAGTAGCCAGGGCAAAGACAAGGATGACGCCAAAGGTACATTTAATGAATCCACAGACAGCTGAAGAAAAATATTCACTTATTTATTCTGACTGTGCTCCTGCTTCTGGCTGGTTCAGATGGGAGAGAAGGGAAGGACACGGCCAGCACTACAGAGGAGCTGGAGCTGGAGCTGGAGGCTCTCGACATCACGGATGAACCTCTTGAGCTGGAGGGAGCAGACGAGGCGGAAAATGAAGAACTGGCCAAGAAACTGCTGGATGAGCAAGGTAAACGAGAGCCCCTTTCAGAAAAGCACCTCCACATGTAAATGAGATGGCAATTTTACAAGTCGACCCAATGTCAGTATTAGTGCCCGAGTCACTTGCACGTAAAGATCACAATGGAAATCTTACTAGGTCAGACTAAGTAACATTTCTATAGTACTTCCAAGAAGGCTCAAGTCTAAATGAAATGCCATCACATTAATGTAAAGACCACAACAGCACAAGGTTAAATACACACAGAAGAGGCTGTCTTGGAAGAATAACTTTGATCGGTTGTACTGTTTTTATGTCAAGCTTGGAGCTGCAATTATAAGTAGAGAATGAGGACACAGGGATCATAAAGCAAACGCTGTCTGTCACAATCATACTCTGTACTGATATTTTTCCCGACTCTAATATTGTCTTTTCAGTTTTTTTCTAAGTATTGTATAAATACTAAAGTCTTTGATCTGTATCGTCTTACAGCATTATTATATAGTGATAAAAGTAATATCAAGTACTTTGTGTGTAGGAAATGTCACTACTATTTATACTAATACTTCCATACTAATAACAAAAATGTCTAATACTTACATTTAAAATGCAGTGAGCTTCTGTGCTGTCCTGAAACTTTTCATTGTCTGGTTATGGGTAGATTTGAAGTGGGAATTTTATTTTAGGTGGATAATCATAAGCCTTTATTTTTGTACGTGTAGAACAAGAGGATGAGGAGGCCAACACGGGGTCCCACTTGAAGCTAATCGTGGACGCCTTCATCCAGCAGCTCCCCAACTGTGTCAACAGAGACCTCATAGACAAGGTGATTAGAACAGGAACATTTAACGTGGTGTCTATATTGTTTGTAGGAAAAAATGTCTTGAAGTATCCTTACTTTGTGTCGAGATGACTTCATATAAACAAAATAACAAAAATGATATTGTGAAAGTATTTTAGCCATGTTTCCACCTGACCGCTGCTCTTACATATGATACAGTGTTATAAATGAGTAATGGCAGGTTACTGTCAAAGAAAAGAATTCAGAATCCTTAAATTTATGAGAACTTCGTTGACTCCTGCAGGCTGCCATGGACTTCTGCATGAACATGAACACCAAATCCAACAGGAGGAAGCTTGTCCGAGCCCTCTTCACTGTCCCACGGCAGAGGTAAAGCTGTGTCAAACTATATCAATTTGCCGACCATGGGTGCGGAGATAACTTTGGTTTTCGATCTAAACAGCCATACAGACAGCTTTAGCCATTCTTAAAGCTGCACTTATCAGCATTTTTATATCAACACTGGATGAAATAACCCAGCACGGTATGGCAGACTAACACAGTTAGAGACTAGCTGGTGAACATTTAGCAGCTAAAGAGCCAGACATCTTCCTTAGGATTTGGTAGAGACCAAAACAGACCACAAAGAGAGAGAATATTGGAGTCCACAAACATGACTCCAAATGAATGAAAATGTTGCTCTGTAACAGCCGGATGTGTAAACAGGCAACTGTTTGCCAACACATTCGGCATAACAACTTTATAACATGATAACATGTCAGTGTTGTGTTTACAGATTCTTCTGCTAATTCAAGTCTATTGACATGTGTAATTACATTGATTGATCGTGTATTGGGGTCTGGGCGATACCAAAACACGGATGTCGTCGTTTTTACAACTTGTTCTGCGTAGACACAGATGGAGGACTGAAGCCGCTGCTCTGCTAACTTGCAGCTTCACCTATGGCGGATGTGTAGAATAGTCGTCAGGCTGGCAATAATCTACATTTATTATTACCGTCGACAAATTCCATGAAAGACCAAAACAACAATGTGTTGGTTCATCTATCAATACTCTCTGACTTTCCTGTCTGTGGAGTTCAGCCTCTAACCCATTAGAGCCTGACGTAAATCTTTAAAAACACCTCACCAATATGTAGTTTCAGCTTCTAAAAAAAGGCTCAGTAATTTCCTAAAACACCAGGACACTATTTTTTTTTTAGCAAACAAACAAGGAAATAGTTCATTTGTTGGGGACTATTTTCAGCAGTGGATGAATCCACATCTGGTGCTCTAGTGAGTATTTGGGGCAGTAGGATGGTTTATGTGGGAACTGAGTCAAAGTAAACTAGTGTGTGTTTGTGTGTGTGTGTGTGTGTGTGTGTGTGTGTGTGTGTGTGTTCAGGGTTATGAAGGAACATGTCACCCAGTACAAAGGTGTGGCTACATGATGTGGTTTTAATAGTTTTTGGACAACAGTGGAACTCTATGGCACAGAGGAATAAGATATATCAAGCTCTGGATACACAGACAACACCTGTTAGTAGGATCAATATATGTGATGCCGGTTTGGGTCTTTTCATGGGATTTATTGACCAGAAAAATACAGAATATTACCATTAGGTACCACCAGGTGGTGCTGTCATCATAATTTATAGTGTGAAGATCAATGAAGCACTTGACTGTCTCTCCCCTTTCAGGTTGGATCTGCTCCCCTTCTACTCTCGGTTGGTAGCAACTCTTCATCCTTGCATGTCAGATGTGGCTGAGGACCTCTGCTCCATGCTGAAGGGAGACTTCAGGTTTCACGTAGGTCCCCTATTATTGCATCCGTTGAATAAAACACTTGAGTTTTATTGGGACTAGAGAAAACCACTTTGGGCCTGAAACACATTTATTAAACAAATTCAAAACCAGCCACGCAGACACTAAAAATCAAATACATTAGTAGGATGTGGTGGCATGAAGGACTGCGGGGATTTCTGTCCTGTATTTTGTCTGTCTTACTGTTTTTCATCAAACTATGTCTCATACTCTTATAAGAAATAAATCACAATATGATGAATGACACACAATCTTGTTTTACTAATGTTTGTGCCCTTTAGATTCGGAAGAAGGACCAGATCAACATCGAAACCAAAAATAAAACTGTCAGATTTATCGGGGAACTGGCCAAGTTCAAGATGTTCTCAAAAACAGACACGCTTCATTGTCTCAAGGTGGGTGAAGAATTGCTATCTGAGATCTGAGGCTTTGTTATCTCTGAGCTGATCGATGTGAACGTTTTAACTGGAAGCCTGTCTTTGTGTGTGGCCCAACAGATGCTGCTGTCTGATTTCACTCATCACCATATTGAGATGGCCTGCACACTGCTAGAGACCTGCGGCCGCTTCCTCTTCCGATCCCCCGACTCCCACTTGCGTACCAGCGTCCTGCTGGTTAGTACACGTCATCATCACAGTGGAGAGGTGTTAAAAGCCAAGTCAAACTTTCCGCTTCCGTGCGTCCTCAGTGGTCCGCTCTGGTCCGTGTGACGTAACTGTCGTCATCCACCCATGTCCACGATGAACTTCCTCGTCCCGTATGCGGACGTCCGCACGCAGCCCAAAATTTGTGACCGCACGGACTGCACACATAGCAAGTGCGCCAATTGCAGATGCTCCACATAACAAAATGAAATCTTGTTTTGAAGAGAGGTTATGTGAGGAGATCCGGCGTTACCCGATTTTTTTTATTCGTCTTTGAAACAAAATAAAGACAGCCAAATGGCGCTGAACTCCTGGCGAGCTTTGGTTAAAGTTGAAGTTTTAATGTAAACAGCTGATATTTTGTCAAATCCTGTCTGCGTTTCAGGAACAAATGATGCGTAAAAAGCAGGCACAGCATCTGGATGCCCGCTACGTGACGATGGTGGAGAATGCCTACTACTACTGCAACCCCCCACCCATGGAGAAGACGGTGAAGAAGAAGAGGCCGCCGCTGCAGGAGTACATCCGCAAGCTGCTCTACAAGGACCTGTCCAAGGTCACCACGGAGAAGGTGCTGAGGCAGATGCGGAAGCTGCCGTGGCAGGACCCCGAGGTCAAGAGCTACCTGATCTGCTGCATGGTCAACATCTGGAACGTCAAGTACAACAGCATCCACTGTGTAGCCAACCTGCTGGCCGGCCTGGTGGCCTACCAGGAGGACGTGGGCATACATGTGGTGGACGGAGTGCTGGAGGACATTCGGCTGGGCATGGAGGTAAGGAGAGGAAAAAATTATATATGGCTGAAAATATGAACTGATACTCTGATGTAGTAATACTTACGTATCATTTATTGACAAAAGATAAAAGGGTTAAGCTGGACGGTTTTATTCGTGTACTGGAGTTGAGTCCAAGATGGTTATGTAAGGTGCAGCGAGAAGACAGGAAGACAAACAAAACCAGGTGCTAATCTTGACTGACGACTCCGACAGTTGATTGAAGAGGAAGCCATGTTGTTACTGTCCTCAGTATGATCACTGCTATATGGTGCAGGACACGTGAGAATGCCGTCTGGCTCCATCCTGAGCTGAAGTCCTCTGGTTTTGCACAACACTTCCAACCGTTTCACGTGGTTGAATCTACAGCTCAGGCTCTGACACCAGAGAGGCAACATGTGAAAATGTTAGAGACCATGCTCACCGATTTCTCAAACCTACCCACTATAACTGAGCCCAAAACCAGTGCAGGTTTCAACTAACTTTGCTGAAAACTTTTCAAATATGTAGCCAGTGGGCCGTAAAAACGCTGATGAAACAAATTGTGGTTCAGAAAAACGTAAACTATAGGTATAATTACATCCAGTGTTGTAGATCTCCAGTGACACGAGATTAGGGCTGCAATGAACGACTATTTTAATTAGCAATTAATCCTGTGATTATTTTCTTCTCATTACAAAATTTCAGAAAACAGCTAAAAGCTATTTACTAAAGCCCAAGATAATATCTTAGAATGTCTTGTTTTGTCTGACAAATCGAAACCCAAAGATATGTAGTTAATCGTCCCGGTAGTAACCAAGAGGTCCTGCACACTGTCACACTGTATCACTTGTACTCACTTTATTTACACACCCTTTGGTCCTCAGACCTTCGTCAAGTCAACACCATACTACATTTACAGTTGAGAAGCTCGAGCTTTTTCTGCTTGAAAACTGACTTAAACAATTAATTGATTATCAAAACAGTTGCTGATAAATTCTCCGTCGATCCATTATTTAATAAATTGTTTCGGCTCTACATTTTATATTAAGAAAAAAGTAATCTGTATTGAATCTGATACCAAAAATGTCACAAGAAAGGGAATTTATTCCCTAAAAAAGTCGCACACTGCTTTGCAAAAGTTGAAAATCCTTTATCGTGACTACATGATAAAAATTACTCACTTCATATTTCCGTTTTCTGCTGATTTATATCTTTTAGATTTTGACAGGTATAGTTACTTGTCACTTTGCAAATTTGAAATTCGATCACTTTTCAGAATATGATGCATTTGGTATTTTTACAGTCTTGTATGGCTACTTTTACTTAAGTATAGGATCTGAATGCTTCTGTCACCACTGTCCCTTCCCAGGTCAACCAGCCCAAGTTCAACCAGCGGCGGATCAGCAGCGCCAAGTTTCTGGGCGAGCTCTACAACTACCGCATGGTAGAGTCGGCCGTCATTTTCCGCACCCTCTTCTCCTTCATCTCCTTCGGAGTCAATCAGGACGGCAGCCCCAGCCCATTGGACCCTCCAGAGCACCTCTTCCGCCTCCGTCTGGTCTGCACCCTGCTCGATACATGCGGCCAGTACTTTGACCGAGGCTCCAGCAAGAGGAAGCTGGACTGTTTCCTTATCTACTTCCAGGCATGTCTGCTCATACTTCACCTCTAGGCCCTGTCTTTAGCTTTGGCTTCTCAGTATCTCAGTATTGTTGTACTGTCACTGATAAGTTAATTGAAGGATCTGAGGGAAAACAGTGGTGATATTCTATAGATGTGTCCAAAATCACTCCCTTATTTATTCAGGCTGAATAAATAAAATTTGTGTGTGCCTGCAGCGGTACATCTGGTGGAAAAAGAGCATTGATGTTTGGACCAAGGACCACCCGTTCCCCATCGACATCGACTACATGATCAGCGACACCCTGGAGCTGCTCAGGCCCAAGATGAGGCTTAGCTGCTCCATGGAGGAGGCCACTAAACAGGTCACTGACCTGGAGAGGGAGGTGCTCGTCAAGCTAGGTAGGAGTGACACAGTGTGCTCATATCTAAAGATGCATGCAAGAGGCAATTGTCTATATCTAGCACATAATTACTGCATGGTTAAATGATGTGAGTGTTCAGCAGCCAGTCTTTCCAGTTGAACCGCTCTCTGTCGTCCCGGCTGAACAGCATTCCCCGTTGTGTAGGAGGACAATCGTGCTGCATTGCTCCTCACTATGCTTTATCTTTGAGACTGGTTTAGCTTAACTAAATACACACATACCTAACACATACACTCACTCAAAGGGCCCAGTCAACACTGAGGATTTATGAATCAAAAATTGTGAATTAAAATGAATGACGTCCACTACAGAGACAAATCTATTTGGGTGAGCCACCTAAAAAGGTGGCTCACGTTCTGGCTCACTGAAAGGATTAGTCGATTGACAGAGATGTAATCTTCAGCTGTTCCTGATAATCAACTAATCACATAAATCATTTCTAGCTCTAGCTTCTCATGTGCTAGAGCTACAAAATGGGATATAAATGTCGATAAATTCATGTACTTAATAAATAATTGCAGGCCTTATTGTCCCTACTGATTTTCCATCGATCCTGCTGCTGTTCTTTGGTATTGAATTTCATTCTAGGTGGTGTTTAAAAGGGCAAAAGGTCTTAAATTTGGTGAACCCTGCAGAAACATTGTAACTTTGGAATCTGAGTAGGAATGGATCATTTCACAGCCAGTATGAACAGGGGGAATGATTGCAGCTACCCACTCTCAGATATATAGGGGGGAAAATACCACTGCTACTGTAACTCTGTTGCAGAGTGTAAAGAGAATTTCCAGCAAAAAGCAGAGAGAGAACAGAATGACTGGGTTATGGCAGAGAGGAGGAAGAAGGAAACGTTGGCGTGGCAGGTGTATCTCTGCATCCGGCACCGCTCAGCCTGATAGCAGCACACGGAGCGCTGGCTTTGTTTAAAAGTTTCAAGGTGTTGACTTTAAATACGCAGAGAAAAATGTAAACACCAGCTCCACCCTCTCAGAGGGTGACAAGGTGGAATTGCGGCGGCATCCGTCAGTTGTGGGAGAAGTACTCAGCCCCTTTACTGAAGTAGAAATGCCAATACAACAGTGTAAAAATACTCCATTACAAGTAAAAGTACTTATTCTGTAGAAAACCGTCCCCTGAGACCGATTATTATTTATTATTACAAAGTTTAAGCAGCAGTTTACTGTTGTAGCTGCACGAGGTGGAGAGAGTTTTAACTACTTTATATAAAGTTATGCACTTTCATCCAGTGGTTCCCAACCTATGGGTCCCGCCCCTCCAAAGGGTCATGGTATAAAACCAAGGTGGTAATGAGACCATCAGTGGGAGAACAAAGAAGATAAAGGAGCGGGAAAGAAGTGCTGCTACACGAATTTGGGTGTATTTTTTGGACTGTTCTCTCATCTTTATGTTGTTGTGCTCAAATAATACAGAGTTTTACTACTTTGTGCCTTATTTATATTAAAACATCTGAGAAATTTAAACTGAAAACAACTCAAGTAGACACAGTCTAGGTCACAAGCCGGAAACATTGGGAATCAATGGTTTAATCTTTACCAACACATTGTAATCAGTAATTATAGCTGTCAAATAAGTGAAGTGGAGTAGAAGTATAAAGTAACATAAAATGGAAATACTCATGTACAAGTACCCCAAAACTGTACTTAAGTACATTACTTGAAAAAAATGTACTTAGTTACTTTCCACCATTGTTGTGTGTCTGAACTTTTATGCTTTTGTGTGTGTTTGAGAATGCAGAGGGGAGAGTGCTTGATGAGGCTGATGAAGCCCCCCTAAGCTAAACAGTGGTGCCATTGTTTTACCTTTCATACTTTAACCAGGATCGGGCATTCCTCAGCCCCGAGTCACAGAAGACCTGATCTTCAACTTTAGGCCGCCTGCCTGACTTCATTTTTTTTTTTTTGCTGGAACGAAACTGCATAGTTAAGTTCCGTAATCGGTTGCACTTATTATCCAGGTTGACTGGCAACACTAATGAAACAACAGTTCCCTCCAGAATATGTCCTCTATTTATAACTGAAGCCTTTGTTTGAGTGAAGCTGCTCTTTCGGGGTGGGCCTGGCCTGGGTGTATTTATGTTATAATCTGTCAAGGCAATCTGTGTGTAATCTCACTATTATAATTTTTTTCTGTAGAATATTACGTGTGTTAGAGATGAATTTTTCCTGGTTTGCTCCAAAGAGTTTCCGCGTCCTCATCTTGCGTGCTCACACGTCGTACTCCGTGTTTTCATGAAGGTCTGGCCATGGAGAAGGACGGCCGCTCTAGTGCCATGAGCGAAGGGGAGGTGCTCGACGAGGAAGATGACGATGGCGATGACGACGAAGAGGGAGGTGCTGAGACTGAGGAGCAGTCGGGCAATGAGAGCGAAATGAACGAACAAGAAGAGGATGTGAGTCCTTTTGTTATGATGAAAACTTCGTCCTGTTTCTCTGCCCACCTGTCACTGTTCTGTTGGTGCAGTGACATGATTATTTCACAGCTGATAGTCTGTGTAAATAATTTTGTCGAGAAGCCTCTTAAACTGTATTTGGAACCTAATGAGTAACTACACAGTCAGCAGATAAAATCCCATAGTATGTGATATGTAAAGATTTTAATCGTAAATCTCCAGATCCAGTCGCTTCCAGTCGTTTTCGTCATGATTATTTAAATATGTATTTAAATATGCCGAGGGAGACGTACCTGTAAATAAACAGCTTCACCTGAAGATAGCTTCGTTTTGCAAAGTTCACTCACCTCCAATTACCTCTGTAGGCTCTGCAGTCCTGCGTGCCGCTCCATCAAGGTTCTCACCAAACTCTGTGCTTTTTCTTCCAACTTTTTTGGCCTTTTCAGCACGAATGTCACTGCTTGTAAACGGTGCAAGCTGCTGGTTGCCTGCCTGAAAAGGAGGTTCTCTGTGCACTTCCGAGCAGAGTCTGGTGCGGTTCGCCTCTGGTGTGAAAGCAAAGTAAACCAACCACGGCATTTTTTAATAGTAGATATGTGATCTTAGCGTGAATTCAAAAGCTAAACCACTATTAAATCCAGTTTCTGATCGTGAACTGTCAAGAAAGCAATCTCTGTATGCTGTAATAATGTATATATGATTATGTAACATTGGAAACATATATGCAGCAGCATATGAGTAGGGAAATTTCCCCAGATTTATAAGAAAAGGAGTTAAAACAGAGGCGTGTTGATCTCGTGTCTAACTCCGTGTGTTTTGGCAGTTCCTCATGAAAAAGTGAGTGAAACATGAGGCCTTCGTAATCTGTGCTATTGTCTGTGCTTGTGAATTCGTGACCAGAAGCGTTCTGGCTCAAATCCTCCGTGGCGATGGCGGAGGATTCCAGCCACGCTCAAAGCTGTAATTTGTGTCCTTCCACTGTTGTTGTGTCACTCAAATATGTTCTGATAGTTTTTCAGGCAAGAAAGTAACCATTTGGATTTTGAATATGTGGTCAGTGTATCCAAAAAGAGCACCAATTTGAAATATGCTCCAGTCGGAGATGTGAAAACTGACCGGTCATCTCAGCAGCTCGCTAACCGGCTGCTGAGTCGACTGGCTGGTCAGTGTCCGTCGTCGTCCCGGAGAGAACAGTCGAATCTCAGCCAGGACTTTGATAATTGAAAGCTGGCTCTGGAAGATAAAATCTGGTCTCAGAGATGAAATATTTGTTGTTGTTTTTTTTGCTGCCAGGTTAGTCTGTCTGAAGATAAAGTGAAGATTCATAAAGCTCAGAATCAGAATCATATATTCATAGATTTTTATTAGCTGAATTTCGAGGCAGTTAACAAGCTGTGACTCAGTCTTTTTTGTTTGTTTGTTTTTTTTCCCCTCAGGATGGGTCAGAGAACGAAGAAGAGGAGAGGGAGGAAGAGGAGGAAGAGAACACCGACTACCTGACTGACTCCAATAAAGAAAATGAGACTGATGAGGAGAACAATGTAAGATCAAGCCCATCCATATGAAGAGCTGTAGATAAGAGCTATTCAGTGATACGGTCTCTAAAATGCGCTGCAATCACTATCACGATAACAGGACGAGTGATGGTGACTCATGACACACAGACCAGTGTTTTGATCATGCTGTCATCAGTGTCCTAAACGTGCTCACGGTAGCAAGAGAGAATTTTAAAATTTAGCTTTAGAGAAAACACTGATTTCATGAGGAGAAAGAGGTGTTCACTGGACGATTTGCACATTTGGTCGCGTTAATCTGTTGCCTCTGTGTAGGAGGTGACCATCCGTGGCGGCGGACTGAAGCACGTGGCCTGTGCCGAGGATGAGGACTTCATTCAGGCTCTGGATAAGATGATGCTGGAGAACCTGCAGGTTTGACATCCTACTACTCGGTTTGCACAGTGTGTATGGTGATGTGTTAATGGATAGGTTCGCAACTTTTCAAGTCTGTGTTTAAACAGTTGGTCACTCAAGATCCTCGTCTGATGAGGTTTCAGTGTAAGTGATGGGGGACTAAATACGCAGCCCTCGTTTTCTGCAAAAATGCGTCTGAAGGTTTATCTGAAGCCTGACAAATTGAGTTTCCTCTTTGTGTCAAGCTGCAGTGGAAAGTGGGAATTTTGTTACTAAAATAGCTGTAACTTTGAAAGATATGCACTTGATTTATCTAGGTCAGATTGCCGAAGACACATAGCAGCTTTTGGATTTTAGGTAACAACATCCAGTTTATATGCTATCACTTACACTGAAATTGTAATAGGGAGGGTTCTTATGAACAGGAGGAATGATAACCGCAAGAAAAAACTGTTTAAATGTCATTGCGGGTACCTGACTACTGTTTTGAGACAGACTTGAAAAATCGTGATAATGTAATAGCACAGCTCAACAAAAAATACAACACAGGTGTAGTCGTCTTTAGATATTTAAATGCGGGAAAGTTACAAATTATACGTCTGAATTTCTGTCAGTCGACCAATCGATTAATCGACTAATAATTGCAGCTCTAATTACAACAGTCCTGTAATAAATCCCATCTTCGTGGTGTTTAAGTGTTTGGTTTTTGTTGAAACTGTTTTAGACAGGTGTTGATTCATCACTTTGGAGGCTGTAGTTTGTGGCGCTGTTGAACTGTATTATGTTATACTGATGTGTGTCTTTTGTTTTGTCCA
The DNA here is from genome assembly GCF_016859285.1 of Xiphias gladius. Classification (NCBI taxonomy): domain Eukaryota; kingdom Metazoa; phylum Chordata; class Actinopteri; order Istiophoriformes; family Xiphiidae; genus Xiphias; species Xiphias gladius. The sequence goes on along the minus strand of NC_053401.1, from coordinate 2,708,961 downwards.
ACCCATGTCTATCAACGATCGTAGGCTATATAACAGAAACACCTCTCTAATACCAGAACACCAGAATTTTCCTTTAAATGTCGTTTTGCTGTATGTTGCAACCGTTTTCCCCTCGGTGACCACTGGGCTTGGATCTAAACGTCCAAGGCTGGCTCTCCTTGTCACGGCGAAAGGTGAAAACCTCCCCCGACTTGTGTGTTTTGTCACTTGCAGCAGCGTAGCGGCGAGACAGTGAAGGTTCACCAGCTGGACGTGGCCATCCCTCTGCAGCTGAAGAGTCAGCTGAAGAAGGGAGGCTCCGGACAGCCGTGCATCGGGGAGGGCGACTCGGACATCTCCGACACCATGCAGTTCGTCATGCTAACACGCAAGGGCAACAAGCAGCAGGTAAAGTGCACGGAGGGCGGCAGCTGAGGTCAGCACCAAAACATTAACGGTCACACCACAGATATACACCCATAGGCCAACTAGTGCATTGCAGTGTGTCCTGCTTTGGGACTGGCTAAAAGTTATAATTCTCTGTTTGAAATAAAACATGTAATCAAATAATGATCTGATAATGAGTTTTATTCTTGTTCAAATAAAAATGTCAACTCCCATCGAATCACAACTGGATCATATTGACTCAACTCTGAGTCAATATTATTGTAACTGATCCTTATTCAAATATAGGACTGTGTACCTGGTTACATATCGAATCATTTGAGAGATAAGGGCCCATACTTTTAACTGTCTCTTTGAGTTTCGGTGATGGAATACCTATCATCACAGGCTTCAACCAGCTGTGAAAGTGAGGGTTTTTGGTCGTGAATTTTAAGTAAATGGATAGAAAAGGTTATATTATCCTGTATTCTAGAAAAGCAGCTTCCATCTTTTCTTCTCTACTCATTCAGTCGCTGGTCCTTCCTAGGCTCTTCTCGGTTGTTCTGCGAGGTGGAGGTCAACATGAAACCCTTCGGAAGTACACGCAGGAACAGGACTGTAGTGTAGTTTTATTTTCACTGTCTAGATGATTGAATATCCGAAAGCTAACAGACATGAGGAGAGGAGTGATTCAATTTCGCTGTCTCTGAAACTCAGTCACAGACTCAGCTCAGTCTAACTGAGCCCAGGAATAATATTGACTCTGGACTTTGCTCTCTGTGTGTGTGTGTGTATGCGTGTGTGTGTGTGTGTGCTTTTGTGGGGACCAATTTCAGTTTTAGACCATCGTAATGAGGACATGTCTGGATTGTGAGGACATTTTGGCCGGTCCTCGCTACTTCAGAGGGCTGTGTGAAGGTTAAGTCTCAGTTTCAAACCTGCAATAACTGATTTCTTGTGGCTGCTTGGGGGCAGCAGAAATAGGTAGTGAACACAACACGACCATTTAAGTTGGTATTTGTGAACATGTTCGCATTAAGTTGATTCTGTTCACATCCAGCAGTTACACAGCAACATGAGCATCCTGTTGGACTGGTGTTTGTGTCCACCCGATGAATCTAAGTCTAATATTAACTCTCTCTTAGCTCTGTTTTTGGTCTCCACCACCTCCTGAAAGGAAACAGCTGGATCTTCACCTGCTAAATGCTCCAATGTGTTCACCAGCTGGTATCTGACTGTGTCTGTCTGCTGTTTGCTGCTGAACAGGTAGTGGACAGTGGCTTTTTACAGCTGTTTCTCTGAAAACAGCTGCCTGCTGCAGCCGTTAAATCTCTATTAAAGCTCTGCAAAGCCGAGGGGAGCGGCAGATGCGGCTGGTAATTCTCTGTAGGTTCATCAAAACCAGAGGCTCCTCATCATCATCATTATCACTATTGTCGTTATTATTGTTATAATTCAAATATCGTTTATAGTCAGTTTAAGGTTACGGTTATAATTGGGTTATGGTTAAGGTTGGTTATGGGAATGTGTTATGTCAACAAGGGTCCTCACAAGCATAGAAAAGCAAACCTGTGTGTGTGTGTGTGTGTGTGTGTGTGTGTTTTTTTTAGGCGAACTGCAGCGGTGGAATGTGTGGTTTGAGGGCAGAGTCTGGTTCTTGTGCTGCAGGGTGTGTCCAGCTTTCTGCCAGGGCTCCGAGGTTTAATAGAGCGTTCAGTCCACTCAGCTTCACTCTGTTTAAAAGCGAAGCTGCCAGATACACACAAGCCAAAAAAAAAAAAAAAAATCACTTTTTATATGAACTTTGGAGAGAACACAGAATATCTTTGTAGGTGTGTTAGTGAGGTGTGGGATGGTGGGAAATGACCTTTCTCTCTCTCTCTCTGTAAACACACACAGCCTCACCAGAGATTTACTGTAGCAGTGAATAAAAGCATCCTCTGTGTGTGTGTGTGTGTGTGTGTGTGTGTGTGTGTGTGTGTGTGTGTGTGTGTGTGTGTGTGGGGGGGCCTACCTCTCTGTGGGATGTACCTGGACCCATGGCCGGATTAACCTCCAAGGGGGCCCTGGGGCAATAGTTTCTTATTGGGCCCCTGTACATGGCAGTTTCATTATTTTGCCCAGACACCCAGAAACCAACCGGTTGGTCGTCCGAGTCCGAGAAAAACATATCGCCAGAAATTCCCTGGTACCAGCCTCTCAAATGTGAATATTGGCTATTTTTTCAGTTTTCTATGATAGTAAACTCAAAATTTTGGGCGTTTACTGTTTGGCAGATATCAAAAAGCTCTTAGAATATGTTCACTTGGGTTTCAGGGAATAATGCTGGGCCTTTTTCTGACATATTATACAAAAGAAAATAATGATCAGATGAATAAATAATGAAAACCATTGTTGGTTGTAGCCTATGTTGGATCAGTAAGACCTTGCCCAACGTTTTCTGTGTGTTAATTACTTGACCCGCAGAAAAAATTAAAGCAATTTGATAAAACACACACCCCTGGGCGTTTCCCGGCGTTGTCCAGTTGGTAATCCAGCCGTGGGTGGACCCCTCACCACGCACACACAACATACTGCATTGCTAACTGCTGCTCTGTCCCACGGGACTGACGCATTGACCCACTGTATGAACAGTGCATCTGCCTTCCAGACCTGTAATACGTGATGTGCTTGTTTAAAGGAATAGTTCAGCATTTAGGGAAATCTGCTTCTTGGTTTTCTGGCAGGTAGTTAGATGAGCAGATGAGATGAGATGTCGTCGAGTTTCAAACACACTGAATTTCACATCATCACCAGTCAGTCGGGACATTCGGATTTTGAGGACTGTACCTTAAACTTGAAGAAATACCAGAATAATTTGTCAGCTTTTAAAAAACCCGGATCACTGGAACAGAAGCCGTCTTGTGTTTGTTGTTACCAGTCCTCGATCTTGTGTGTGTCAAACACAATGTTCACGTTTCTCGTCAACAGTACAAGATCCTGAACGTGCCCCTGTCATCACACCTGGCGGCGAACCACTTCAACCAGCAGCAGGCCGAACAGGAAGAGCGCATGAGGATGAAGAAACTCACCCTGGACATCAATGAGAGACAGGAGCAGGAGGACTACCAGGGTACGCCTCGATGACCGTGTTAATTAATGCCTAATAAAAAAGATTTTTAACCCGTTTCCCAGGTTAAGAGAACCTTAAAGTCCCCGTTATCATTTGGCTTATAGAATATTTTTTTCATATATCATATGAAGTCAAATATTTTTTTAAACCACTCACCTCTTGTGTGTGTGTGTGTGTGTGTGTGTTTTATAGAGATGATGCAGTCCCTCGCCCAGCGTCCGGCTCCGGCCAACACCAACCGGGAGCGTCGGCCCCGTTACCAGCACCCGAAAGGGGCTCCCAACGCCGACCTCATCTTCAAGACTGGAGGAAGGTGAGACGCGAGCCCGGATCGCTGGCGTTGCCAACACTCAAAAAACAAAACCACAGAATGTGTTGGATTAGGGCTCATTATCTTGTCCTGCACTGACCCCTCCCCCCTCATCGGTATCTCTTTGAACAGAGAGAGAAGGGCAAGAAATGAAAGGCGTGAGAGGCGAGACAGACAGGAAAGACAAGACAGGAAAGACAAGCAGGACAGAAACCAAAGACATGTCACGGAGTAGGCTAGAACAGCTGGATAAACTGTGTGTCCATTATCACCAGGGATGAAGCTTCAGCAAATTAGTTCAAGAAAAGGAAAACAACAGAGGAAAAGGTTTTGTTGAGGAGTTTCTCTTTATATTTGCACTTTCAACTGATTCTGATTTTCAGGGGCTAGAGAGCTTATTTATTTTTCTTTATAAGCTCTGGAAAGATTTGGAATAAAGATCACTTGAAGTTTATACCTTAACATCAACAGCACCTTTTGTGTCTTTCTTGCCTCTGTATAGTGGAATGACAACACAACATGAACATTTCAGAGGATTCCATTTATCTAAAAATGCATTTCCACAAAAATCTAAGTGTTTGCTTCGGTACTATCCTCATTTTTCTCATGTTGTGGCAGGTGAATCCATATTTTGCTGCAAGTGTGACTTTTTTTTTAGCAAGAGGATTTAAAATCGGTTATTTTTTAAATATAGAAAAAAATAAAGAGAGAACGGGGACAGGAAAAGGGGGTTTAGGGATGGAGCAGAGGGTGTGAGGAACCAGTGGACTTGGAGCTGAGAGCCACTGACAGGGTAGGGAAGTCAGAGTGTTTAGAGACGGACTAACACACTGTCAGTTTTTGTCATTTCATGAGATTTGTTGACGAGACGAAAAATATAGAATTGCACCCGGCTTAAACAGAGAGGAGAGAGATTTTTAAACTTAGTGTTTTGTTTTTTTTAAATAGGGTCAAATATAGAAAGATAATAGAAGTCAAAGAGACGGGGGATTTGTCAGGTCACTGTGGCTGCTCCTGACTTTTCGTTACTCCCTGATGGATTTAAAACTCATCCACTGACAAAAAAAAAAAAAAAAATCTCGAAATTGACCGTTGTCTTGTTTTGCAGACGCATTTTTGATGGACACGGCCAGCGCTCACCTCGGCAACAAATACATAGAGTGAACAGTCAACAGTGTGAGGCTGGTTTCAGTGAGAGAAACTCTCAAACAGTAACGTTGGATTACGTGCAGTTTGAGTTCAGAGCGGGAATGGTGAACTCCGCCAGCAGCGACGAAAACAAATATATGTGTATATATATATATAAGAAAATATAGAGAGAGTTCGATTCAATAAAAAATCTTGACTTCAAACTTCAACTTTATCCATGACACAGACTGGTTTTAGGGCTGAAACGTGTTGCTGTTGCTCAGCACCTCTACAGTAAATGTCCTGCTCTGTCCTCCAGGAGACGCTGATCGGAGTCTGGGCCCGGGTTGAGCGAGCGAGTGAGCAAGAGAGCAAATGAACAAGCAAGACAGAGAGAATGAGAGAAAGAGAAAGAGAAGATCGGAGTGGAAACCGGTCTAAAACATGGAACGAGTCCTCCAGACGCCCACCGACGATGCCAGGACAGACCAGACCCCTGACCTGAACACACACTCTTACCCTGCTGTGGGGCCTGAGGCCTGAGGAGGAGAGACAAAACCGGGAGCCTGGGGGTCAGAGGTCAATGGTCAGACAGATGGCTCTCTTTTCTTCTTTGTCTGTTGCTTGAGATGACAAAAAAAAAACCCCAACTGTCTGGACCAACTACAAAGACGACTGAACACCTGACCGGCCGACTGATGGTGAGACGGACAGGAAGGCGGGATGAACGGATCACCTCCCGACGTCGCACCGGTTGGAGGGAAAAGTGACTCATATTTAGGAGTTCAAAACCTGCGAGTGGGCAAAATTTACACGAGACTAGCAAGGGATACGGATTTTTTTTTTCTCTTTTGTTTTTTGGACTCGGGAACTTGTCTTTTCGCTCAAATTTTTCACAAAACTGCCAAAAAGGCAGCGCCGATGCGGAGACGAAGGACGGGGTGGCGAGGCTTCAACACTGGTGGTGTGTCTGGTTCGCCCAGTGATGCAGAGGAAGACGCTGGTGTCTTGTACACGGACAAAATTATGGGGTCGAAAAGGTGGAAAAGCGGCTGATGGTATGGTACTCTTGTTCTGGAGGCACGTGTTGATTCAGAGCGGTATGTCACCAGGGCTGCAGCTAAAGATTATCTTTCATTACTGACCGATCTGCAGTTTACTCTCTCAATTCATTGGTTCATTGTTTGGCGTATAAAGAAGCAGGGCGCAGAGAAAAACACACACCACGGTTTCCCGGAGCTCAAGGTGCTGATATCACATGTCTCGTTCTGTCCAGCTAACAGCCCGAAAACCAAAGAGATTCAGTTCGCTGCAATGTAAGACAAGCGAAGGCAGTAAAAGCCTGACACCATCGCATTTTGTACTTGAAAAGCTAGCTGTTTCCCTGTGTTTCCAGTCTTTGTGCTAAGCTAAGCTAACTGGCGGCAGGCTGTAACCTTCATATTTACTCACGGACATGGGAGTGGTGTCAGTCTTCTCACCACCTCCGGCGAGAGAAGGAGCAGCGGAACACGAGGGACGTGCGGTTTACGACTGGAAGGGCGGCCGCAGACTAAAAATCGGCTCTGAATCAACGTACGCCACCGGAACAGGAGTCTCACGGCATCGGGCGCTTTTTCGATCTTGGCATCATTCAGACTCCTGGAAGATCCGGAAACCTGACGGCGTCAAGTGACCTGCTCACTGATGGACACCAGAGTAGACACATTGGACACTTTTTTCCAACTTCAGTCTCGATAGATGTTTTGTGTTATTATTTTCTCAAAAATCAGGAGTTAGTTTTGACAATATTCAGCTTGCTTTGATTTGGATTTGTGTAGTGTAACGTGGTAAAAGCTTTTCCTTTTTTTGATAAATGGATAACCGTGTGCCTGAGAGTCTTCCTTAGTGATGACAGTGACTATATTCTTTTAGATTCATTTTATCTGTTGAGCCTCTAGATGGATAACTATATTCTGCATTCTGCTGCATGGGCCTTTTCTGCACCAGCTCTGTGTCGTTTGTAGCAAAGCGTCCAACGGTGACTCTGATTTAGTTTGTCTGTGTCTAGATTCAAAACTAGTGTTCTTTTTCCTGCAAGCAAAAGAAAAACAATAGCGGCTTCCGGCTTTGTGTTTCAGCTCGTAAAAAAAGAAATGATCACAATAAATATATGAACATGACGGCTGTTTGTTTTTCAGGACTGTAAATCAGGGCAGGCGTGTGTTTTGTGGCGTTTGCATGTTCGAGAGGGTGCGCCTGTTTGTCGAGGTCTAATTACAAGGCAGCGAATGTAAGTATTTCCTCAGTTCCTGCCCGGTCCCTCCTCCCAACACTGCATATGTAGAGCATTGCTAAACATGGCCGGAGCAACCTCACTGGGGGGGGAGCCCAGGGGGTAAAAATTACGTGACGTTAGGCCCCTGTTGAGCCCCGTTGCAGTTTCCAGAATCCAACCGGCACTCGAGAGCTGAAACGAGTGACGGTGGAGTGACGAGAAATTAGTGGCAACGATTTTCTCAATTAATCGATATAAAATCAGTGTAAAATGTCGTGAAAAATGAAAAAAAAAAGTCCATCACAGTTACCTTGACCCCGACCGGTTGTCTTCAGGTGTCTCTCTTCGTGTCGGATCAACAGCCCAAAACCTCCACATATTCAGTTTGCGGTATATAAAACAGAGAAAAACGAGAAAGAAGCCATTTTTAAGAGGTTTTATCTTTATAAATAACCCCCAACAAGTAAGCCATTATCAAAATAGTTGCCTACTAATTTTCTGTCCTGTGATATAACAGAAAATCTTCATTTCTGAGAGGCTGAACACGGCAATTTATTTATTTATTTATTGTTTTTGGTTGAAAGATGACTCGCGTCTTCGGTAGGAGGGACTGAGATGACGCATTTTTTTGCTTGAAAACCACCGACTGATTGATTAATTGATCGTTTCAGCTGTGAAACTATACTTTAACTCCTCCCCAAATCTAAGTGGGTTTCTTTATTCCCACATTTACACCCTGCACTAAAAATGCAATCTGTATCTGGATCATTTATCGAGGAAAAACACATGTTAATGCAGGTGTTAATGCAGCACAACGCGGATGACGAGACGATGTTCAGCCCACAGGCATCTTGGGAAATGATGTCTGTCGAAGCCTGTTAGAAACATAAATATTGAATAAGCAACTGAAACCAAAACTACTGTCCTTACCAGTCTAAACGTATGAAGTTTGCCACACTTTAGTTGTTAGCGCAGTTGCAAATGTCAGAGGGATCTTGAAGGCTTTGAGGTTTTCTTACTTATGGAAAAGAACCCAGTGATGTCTCCTTTGAAAGGAAACCCTTTAGATTTTACAACCAGAAGCTCCGAATGAGCAGAAGAGACACTGAACCGAAGTTACAGAGCAGCAAACGTGGTAGAGATGTAGGATTTTTTTGCTTCGCCCAGTTTTTTTGGCATAAAAAGGGGAATATCAGGTGTTAAGTTGGACGTTTTGTGTGGAAAACACTTTGGAGCCACAAGTCTGGACCAGTTCTGTGTCGACAGCTGCTGCAGGGATATGGATCCCAAAATGCTTCGCTCAGATTGAATCGGGAGACTCAGAGCTTTCAAACCGTACAAAATTTGTCAAGGTTGTGTGAAGACCGAGTCCGGCACAGACCAAGAAAGACAGCTGAAGTAGCGCTACCAAGGCCAAAGTGTCCCACAGGTGGGACGGTTTATTCCAAGAAGCAAAACTCAGGAGTATGAACAGTGTGAGTGCGATATAAACTAAAATAAAGACTGTGGTAAAGATCCCGACACGTGGCCCCCGCTGAAAGACAGGCCCAAGGTACCTGTAGGCTCATTAAGAGAAACAATGGTAAGGCAGAGTGTCTGAATGTCATCCTCGGGCACTCCCCCAGATGCCCTGATGCACTAAAAAACACTCGCGCACACACACACACACACACACACACACACACACACACACACACACACACACAGTCTCTCAGTGTAGCATTGGTCAAGCAGCACTCTTCAGTAAAGAAACCCTCTGTGTCGAAGTCTTACGTAACAGTCTACAGTCCAGACAGTTTGCTTCTGTGTTGCTGCTGTTGGACACACAAGTGGCCCAGTGTGAAATATGGGGAAGGCCAGAAAAACAAAAACCTCCCAAAACCTTGTTGCGATTAAAAAACCAGAGCCGAGAAAACACCCACCTGTTGGGGGTAACGCTTAAAGGAGCAATACGAGCAAAATATAGCAATAGCCACAGAGGTAAACATCGACATTTTCTCTGCGAGATAAGTTTGAAAAAACCCAGAAGATTGTTTAAAGGATCGGTTCACAATTTTTTCGTTAAACTATTTCTCCCTCTTGCAATTTCGCTATAAAAAAACGGGGGGAAAAAAACACGGCTGGGAACTTATCCTCCAGGGAAACAGATGCTTACCAGTCAAATGCAGTGTTAATGAGTTATATAGGAACGAACTGAGTTTATGTGCCGGAGCTGATGCCGGGCCGCCAGCAGAGCAACATCCACAGTCCTTGTTTTGTGCAGAAAATGTATTCAAAAGTGTATCTAAAGTTTCTGCACCGCACGTTTTCAGCAACCTCAGCTTGTGTTGAGTTGACGTGGAAGGAAGTTGCTCGTCCTGGCCAAGAAATAGTCCAGCACCTAAACCCCAGTACAACGGCGGCTCTAGAGGTGCTGGCAGGTGGGTTTAGCTCACTTCAAACAGAGCTGTTTCCTCTTTCCTCTTCTCATCAAACTTAAGAAGAAGGCAGCAGCTGAGAGAAATCACATAACAAGGAGAATTTAGTTCCACACCGACGAGAGCAGACGATGACGATGCTTAGACAGCGGTTGTAAATCGAATCAATGTCAGATTTGTTCTTGTTGTCTGTTTGCAGAAAAAGTTGTGTAACATGCTATGGGTACTTAAACTACTCTGTTGTTAATTACGCCGCTTCGGCAAATGTATCATTGTCGTCATCGTCAGACAGGAAAGGTCGGCGTGCTCGGCTCTGCTCCTTCGAGGGTCTGCCCTACTCTTCTGACTTAGCAGACCTCCCTGACATTGAAGAGCTTCTTTTTAAAGTCAAAAGAAGTTGGACAAACAGATTTTTATCCTCTCCTTGTCTGTAGAAGTAAAAGTGAAGGACTTTTAACTTTAATCTTTCACTCAGGGCCAAGCTTTTACTGTACGGGGGTCCAGTTGTACTTTAATACCAGTAAAACCGACCTTCACGTGTAAAATCCGCGCAACGGGCTGCGTCTTCGCCTTAAAATGCCCTCGGGTGAGATCATTGAACAGCACCTGCTCATTCTTCACATGCCAGAGTGAATCAAAGAAAAACAATGGGAAAGACGTTACGTCATTCTGTTTCATGACTGACATTTATTTATTCAACTTTAGATATATTAAGCAGAGCATACAGTATATAAAGTCATGTGGACATTTCACAAGTCAGAGAGTAGACCAGGCTGTTGAACCATAGCAGCGACTTCCACACGGACACCGATCTTCCCGTTTCCCCGCACGTCGACGCACTTTTTATCCTTGTTCTGTGCAAATCTGTACACTCTGCAGAAGCATTTCCCTGTAAAGTACGGTGTGTTATATAAGACATAGTTATGTAGTGTATGCATGCACCATTAGATACTTCAAAATGACTGTAGCTGCACTACAGAGAACCGGAGTCTGTAAACAAAATTCACAAAAATCCTCACACAGGAGTTCTTACAAACTGTGAAACAAAAGATACTTCAGAAGTTACTGTAGCCGGACTACAGAGGCCGGAGTCTGGATTAAACACGGTAGACTTACATACGCAGACGCGCACACACACACACACACACACACACACACACAAATTCATGCTGATGCCGCTACAACAGTTTAAATAACACACTTAAATATGTCTGAAACAGCAGAGTTATCGACAACAGCTCGACAGGGATTAAAACACATAAGTTACCCAAGATGTATTTCTAGACTCTGTGGTTTTAGTGCTTGTGTTCTGTACAATGCCATGTGCTTGCCCATCCCTAAAGCGCAGTGTTTTGAAGTACTCCCTCTGCGTTGTGAAAAAGTAGAAGTCCTGCCCACAAACCCATTCCACAGTCTGTGGTTTGGTGTGGGAGGTTTGTCCGTGGGGTAAAAATATCCTCCAGCTCAGCTCGGCTTTACGTCGTCCACGAAAAACCCTGCTCCTTTTTCACTTCAACCTCTGCACCACCATTAGTCCAGGACATCAACACATGCCTCTGTATAGCCTTTACAATATAGTTTTGGTCATTTAAGAAGTAATAAAATTCTAAAATGCTTTCAGCTTTGTTCTGGCCTGAAAGCCCTGACAGAAAAAGGAAATTAAAAAATGTTTTAAAAAAAGGACACAGAGCAACTCACGGCCCAAAGGTGGTAAACAAACCGGAAAATAGAAGATTTTTCCCATGTAACGGGGGATAAAGACTTCACAGCCTGTGCATGAAAAATAATTTGGCTTTGCCGACAGCCGATAGAGGGAAACTGACACCATAAAACAAACAATATAACTTAAACTGAATACAGGAACAAAGGTCGGGAGGTCTTTTCTGTGTATGGGGTTTGATGACGTTTGTCATTTTCAGTTTTTACTTTTTTTAGCAATTTGCATTTTTTAGAATCTTTAGAATCTGCAGCCTAAATACTATAGTAATTTAACCCCACTCAATCTTGTGCAGAATTAGCGGCTCATTTGCATTTCCTCTTAATTTTTCTCCTCACCTTTCATTGCTGAGCTGTGTTTGCACTGTAGCAAATGGATCTCTTTCTCTGTAAATTGGGGTTATAAGTATCTTTTTACAACCAAAAAAAACATACATTTTCACCAGGGGCGGATTAACGTATAAGGGGGCCCCTGGGGCAAAATGGAGCTGTGGGCCCCCCACTGACCCCCTGGCTTCCCTGGCCATATATATGCCATACATTTCCCAGAGCCCCATGAATGATTCTATTCATGGGGCTCAAGTTTGCAGGGTGTCAGTGAGCTTGTGTCAGTTTGATTAAGAATACATTTATTGAAAAAACTGAAGTATTAATGGTATTAAAACTAGATTTTGACACAGGGCCCTGCTTCAAGATAAGGCGTCAGAAGTGGATACAAATTAAGGAGCCAATTTAAGGCCTTTTTCATTTCTATTTATATTGTGATTTAGCATATATCCAAACAAATGCCCGCTCTGGGTCCTGAGGGTCCAGCCTTATTTCTGATGTTAAAAAAAATAAATAAATATGGGCCCCCTTTCCGAAGAGCGCCATAAGGCAAAGATGGTCTTAGTCCCACTGTAGTTTATTTTGACTCTATGCCTCATTCATCGTTCTGCTCTGGGAAACACTCCCTAGGATATCAAAGGTGTGTTAATCCGCCACTGAAAAATAGTCCCTAGCAAAAGTACTATTTCCCACTGTGATCATTTCTCACCAACTACTGTCAACATTTTCTAAAAAACTACAGTGCTCAGCTCTTTAAGGGAATCACTGATCCTCTTTTAAAAATGAAACTATATATTTATGAGACGTTTTTTTTAAGATTTACCTTTTCATTTAGGAACCAATGGGAGCTGAGTGCCTGACGCTAACACGTTGTTGGTTTTGGTCTTTTCATTGGATTGGTTGACAATAAGATAAAACAAATATCTCCAGCCTTTTTCTTTGAGATGTTTTTTAGGAAATGGGCCCCAGCTTTAAAAAAAAAAATCTGGCTATTCACAGTCAGCTTAATTTGTGTCAAAGAAAAGTGAGACAGGAGAACGATCGGTTTGCCCCAAAATATCTTGTGCAGAGGTATATGACGAGCAGGTAACAAGTTACCTGCCAAGACTTGTACCACTGAAACAGTGTCCAGTGTGCAGCAGCTGCACAGTGCCATACTTGTTTGTCAGTTGCTTATATGGCCAGGAATTGAGAACTGGCTGTGCAGGTCTATGGTGGGATCTGGCTCCATTCCTCTGTAAAAGTATGTGTCTCTCCAACCACACCTCACACTCATTCACAACTTCTAACATACCACCTCCACCAGCAGGCATATACCAGAGATTCAGGCTCGACAGGTGAAGACTGAAGAACGAATTGCCCGAGTTTATCAAGAGTCTTTCAGCAGCCCCAGTTTCCTCAACGCCTCCCTGCGCGATTCGTTCGTCGCGCCCCGTCCAGAAAACTGCACGGTGATGCCCTGGGGACGAAACATGGAGCCAGATCTCTGCCTTTGATCAGGGGACAAGGCTCGTTGTGCTGCTTTCTGGGGAGTAACGGCGCCGTGGTATGAGTGCCGAGGAGGTCTTGGAGCCGGGGTCGGGGCTGGAGCTTTGAAGTTCCTTGCCGGGCTGTCTGAACGGCGATTTAGTCCGGTGGAAGGGTTTATGGTTCGGGTCTTCCCTCCATAACTGTTAAGATCACTGGGTAGCGGCTCCGATTTGGCGGGCAAGGTTTGACTCTTGTCAATATGGGAGCTGAGGATGTCAGGAAGGTCGTTCCTGGTCACAGGAGCAGGGGTCAGGACTTTGGTCTTTCCTCCGTATATGTTGAACTCACTGGGGTTAGCCAATGCAGGTGGGAGGATTTTTGGTTCATGGCAAGTTGGAGAGCTTGCAGGTTCACTCCTGGAAGAAACAGAAGGGTTTACTAAAATGGATTTTCCTCCATAGCTGTTAAATTCCAGCGAGGTGACCTCAGGCGGAGGGGGGACAGATGCCTTGTTTTCCAAAGGAGGTGGATAGTAACTGCTTTGGGTGACTGCAGGAGGTGAGGGGCTCAGTTGGGGGTTTCTTTCTTCTTGGCTTCTGAGCAAATTTGTCCGCAGAATCTCTGTTTTTCCATCGGTATGAATCTGGCTCAGAGGTGGTGTCGTAACATTGGCTTCTGGCAATTTGGTGCTGGTTTCTGTTGTTGGGGTAACAGTGGCCTCCAGAGGTTTGTCACTGGTTTCTATGCCTGTGAGGGGATCCAGTGAGGTGCTTTTAGGAAGGTGCGACATACCCCCAGACATGGCTCGGTTCCCGTTAAGGCCCAGTTTAGACAGGGCCTCCATCCTGGATTTGTTAGGTGTGGGGTCCCTGAAGGAAATGCTGCGGTTGGGAATATTTCGAGCCCTCTGATCCACACCCTCTTCCTGCAGCAGAGGGTGTGATGTTCCTGTGAGGTTTGCCAGCATTTGCGCCCGTCTCTCCTGGATTTTCACATTAGCCAGAGACTGATTCTGGTGCTCCTTGTTGCCGAGGATTACGCTGATGTTAGCAGGGAAGCGGGTAGGCTTAGCAGAGGTAGGAGGACCCTGTTTCATGGGAAGATCTGCGCTGGAGCTCGTTGACTTTTGAGACTCAAGGCTGTGACGGCGGAGGAGTGAGGAGGGAAGGAGGTTGGAGGTTCCAGCGGCCTGGTTCTCAGCTATCTTCTGGGCAATCAGGACCGGGGTGGGGATACAGCCTGGAGGCTGGAAGGAGGGGTGGCTGTCTGTCGGCCCATAGCTGCCGCTCGGTAGGGGAGGGTTGTACTCTGAAGGCAAGCTGGCCATCGGATCACGCCTTGGCTTTATCTCGAAGTGGCTTTCAGGGGTTGGCATCATACTCTGAAAATCTGGGAGGAACAAATTGCAAAGTGAAAGTCTGATAATTACAGCAAGCTTCAGTTCCTTTCAGAGTTGTAGTTTTGGTTCTTTTTGGGGGTTTTAACAACCTTTGGGTAGTGACTATACAGTTGAAATCGTACCATGGTGTGGTACTGATTCCAGTATTTTTAGATTTAATATAACAAAATGACTATAAGCCAATAAATGAATCAAGGATTCTGTTTTCTCCGCCAGAATTTTATGGCCAGTGTGAAGTAGGCTTTTCTAGAAAGTTTGCTGAAAGGGGGGGGGGCACTTTGATTCATGACCCTAAGTATTTCTAGAATCATAGCTATGGCCCTGCGTACAAGAACCAACTGCAGTACGCTACCTGGATGGGTGGGACTGAAGATGGGCTCTTTGGTCTGCACCAAGTCCGGTTCTGGGCGGACCAGGTCAATAATATCCTGGTCTTTGGGACTGAGAGGTCTGGCCAGGATGGAAGACACAGTGATGCCAGGTTTGGGACTGGATGTTGGGGGTCCATCGACCTCTTCGACAGGACCGCGGCTGCTCGCGGCAGGCTTCACCTGCCTGGGCCTCCGGTCGTCCTCCTCCAGACTCTCCTCCAGTGAGACGATGGTGTCCTCAAAGAACTGGATGCACTCCTGCTCCTCCTGGCTCAGAAACTGCAGGGCATCATCTTCCTGTCAAGGCCAAAGGACAGAGGGAAACTAGTTTACGTGGTGTGATTTCGTTGACAATGCACACAGGGCGAGGTGCCGACCGCTGTGGCCCACATGCTTATTCATCAAACGTTTTTCACTGTCCTGCCTTCGTCTGGGTGGTTTCCAGTTCCTCAGTATACAGGCATTCACTCAGTCACGTTACTTATATATCACCCGGTGGTGGAAAGTAACTAAGTACATTTATTCAAGTATTTTAAGTACAATTTTGAAGAACAAAAGAAAAGAATAGAGAAAAGTCCAAAAAAAAAAAAAAAAGTAAATAAGTTTGTGAATCAGAGCTTTGTTTTTTCTTCCGTTCTCTCCCATTAATCATCTCTGCTTTGGAGGCCCCTTTGGAGGGCCCCGACCCCTAGGTTGGAAACCAATTAAACTACCTACTAAAATTTATAGACAAAAAAAATTATTCAAGAAAATATTCATCCAATTAATCGATTAAAAAAATGATTGATACTTACAGCCGAACTTTTAAGATTTTTCATACAAAACGTCCGGTTCTGGGCGGACCAGGTCAATAATATCCTGGTCTTTGGGACCGAGAGGTCTGGCCAGGATGATGGATTGTTATGGAATTAGATTTATTTTTTGCTATTGTATTTATTCTGTTTTGAATATATGTCAAACATGCAAAATATAATCAAAAAAGAAAGAAAGAGAAGAAAAAAGGCTTAGTATAAATGTGCATGTATGCATACATACGTGTATATGTATACATACATTATATAGTTAAAAGTACATGAAAGAAATAACAAAAACAAAAAAATATACTTATAGGTAACAGGTGAATAGTTAAACAGTATAGTACGACTTGTCCAAACTTAAGTCACAACTTTATACTTTAAGACAAATAAAATTCTTGTACTGAAGAAATCCTCCGTGAGATTATTTTTCAAGAGATCCATAAATGTTTGGACTGGACTCGTGTAACTTACATGGATCAGTTTAGCTTCTCGTTAACCAGACATACTGTAAAAGTTAGAATCTGGCGTTAGCAGTTAAAACCAGTGACTGTAAACAAACGTGTGTCCACTCTGTCTTTGTTATTTCTTCCTCGGTGTCGTTATTCCAAGCTGCTCCTTTCTGATTTTGTGTTTTTTTTTTTTAACAAAGAAGCACGAGATTCGTCTTCACCTTCCTCCTCATCATGTTGCAGAAACCGTCCACTATGACTTTCTCATACAGCAGTTATGTGTACAGAGTGAACACAGGCCCGTTTGTTCCTGCGTCCCAACCCTCCAAACTTCTTTCCCACCCTATATTTAGCTCAAACGCCCCTCTCTCCTGTCGCCCCCGCTGTGCTTCACCTCCACAGCTACCTGTCCCGCTCCCCGAAAAACAACACAAAGGGCTACCCGGTAACAGCACGCTGTTTGTTCACCGATTTTGCCGCTTCACTTTGCGGCCTTTCTCGGTCCTGATAAAGATAAAGTCCACCTATTTAAACCAAACCACAATGGCTGTGGGGAACAGGTAACCCCCCCCCCCCCCCCGTAACAACGTGTAATGGACCTAAAAATAAGCAGTGGCTGAAGACGGACTGGGGCCGATTTAAGTAGCGCAGCCACGAAGAAAACCTACTAATTTACGAGAAAAGTATGTGAAGTAAAATCTCTTCACGTGCTAAATTGTTTCAGAGTTATTAAGCGTTAATTTCTGTATTTTACAGTCGAGTGAAAACCTCCAGTTTTGGGGGAATTTTCATGCTCAGTTGGCAACATCTCCAAAACTCCCTCTAGACAATTTTGAGCAGGAAAGTAATCTCAACTCAAGGTCCGCTTTCTAGCTTTTCTCTGGAGCTTTCAACCAACTCCATGGCGCCATTTTTTCTGATTGAGACAGTGAGAAGCTCCAGAAAAAACTGGTAAAGTGGATTTGGACCTTGATTTAAGATTATTGGTGTTAAAAATGCATCATCATGATCATCATCAAAAAAAAAAAAGGCTGTTTTCTTGCATACCTATACTTTGTCCTGACCAAGGCTGGTTTACCAGAGGCCTGAGACCACTATGGGAACCCAAAGTCTCTTCCTGGTTCACAATTTGATTAACTGATTATTAAAAACTGAATCTGGTAATTGTACGAAACCATGAGGGCCCTGTCTTGCAGAGAGGGATCGTGTCAAAAATCTAGCCGTGATACCTTTTAATATTTCACCTAAAATTATGCATAAATGGTGAATATCCTTAAATGAATTTGTGTTAATCATCTCATATCCTAACCAAGTCGGGGGAGGCAGGAGGCTGCGTTAGGGGCCCGCAGCTCGCTTTTTGCCCCGAGCCAAAGATACGAAAATCTCCTTATCTAACCCTCGCAAAGAAAGCAAATAAGAGCACTCCCGTAAAGTAATTCCTTACAACTCACTAAATCTACCAGTGACCAGACTGAACCAACTATTCAGAACTAGGTAAGCGAATTTAGAAATTTAAGGCCAAGGGGGGAAAAGAACGGTTCTTTCTTCACGGTGTATGTACAGTACTCGAGTAACTCTACTCTGTGTCTGACAATGAGAGCAATACACATTTCTCACAGAAATGAACAACAAGAGTGTTTA
This sequence comes from Xiphias gladius, assembly GCF_016859285.1. NCBI lineage: Eukaryota > Metazoa > Chordata > Actinopteri > Istiophoriformes > Xiphiidae > Xiphias > Xiphias gladius. The sequence continues at coordinate 2,691,204 of NC_053401.1, read as the reverse complement.
GCAAGGAGGTGTTTTGATGCCAGGTCACGTTTCACTACAATTACACAGCCACCAGACTGAGGGAAGCTGCTTACTGGAGCTATTTCAAGGTGATGACCTTCGGCTCCGCGGTTGACCTGGCAAACAGGGTTTGTTGCTGACACCGGTGTTAGGAAGAAGTGCCACAACAAGGCAACCGAGAGCCTTGTTTTGCTTTGCTCGCACGGACGCGCTAAGACACCCGCAGCAACACCCGGCGGGAACCGGTGCCAGATAAACACCGGCGTGCCGGTTTCAGCCGGGGTGGATGGCGCACGTTGGCGCGAAGCAGCCTCGGTACCCAGGAAACTGCAGCCCGACCGGTTCGGCCGTGTTGCGCGACGGTAACAATGGATGTCTTCTCCGAGGCGTGCGAAGGGATTAAGTTGTTGAGCAGGTGTCCGCGATGACTGGGTGCATTGTGTCAAGGCGGCTCACAGTTTTTGGAAGAATGGGCTTGTTCGTCTGATGCGCCGAGTGTGTTTACTGCGTTTAGGAAGACGACAGAGCGAGAGCCCTCTCTGCTCCGGGTGACTGAACAAATCTTCATCCTGTGATGGTGCAATCATACAAACCTCCGTTCCCCTTTATGGCAGCAATTTTTTTTTTTTTTTTAAACCAGCAGTGGCCTTTAAATCAGCTGTATTTACTCATTTATCGTAGTGGATAATTGCCCAGGGGCAACAAACTCTAGCGGCCTTCATATCCTGTTTGTTTTAATAATAGAGCGTAGTAGCAACACACACCGTGGTGTTTTTTTTTTTAACGCGCCGGGACGCCTCCTGACCGGGAACCAGTACAGCCTGAGAGCCTCTGCTGTTCCCAGTTCACGTCACATCGGAGTTACTGTGGTTACCAGCGAAACGAGGGGACTTGCTCTTCGACCAAAAACTCGCTCCTGTCTGTCTTGTCTCGTTAGCTACCCTGAGGCACTGAAGATTTTTTTCTTGCGGCCCCTCAGGCGGTTCCTACCCCTAGGCTGGGATATTTTGAAAAGCCGCTATCTGTGCATTTCCATTAATATCTTTTAATATTAAAAAAAAAAAAAAAGGTTTTTAAGCCGGGATGTCAAGTTTTTGACGTTCCAGGTCACACTTTCATGTTCGAATCAGCTCACCGGATGTAATTTGGAATGATCTACGCACATGGACGAGGTTTCTCCCTGTGATAAATGACACAAAAGCACAGGAAGATCCCGGGTCTGTGGACCACAAGTCCGGTACTGACTGCCCTGGATGGTTTTCAGAAACTTACGCCTGGCCTGGGGTTTCGGCCGGCCCCCCCGTTGACCGCGTGGTGGAGCTGAGGGTCGGCCTGCAGACGGACGTCCATGGTGCGAGGGTCAGAGGTCAGCTGGCATTTGGACATCTCATGGAGGGTGGCGCTGGGACAAAACCAGAATCACATCTGGTCTCGCTCTGAAGAATCATCTAATCTTCGGTTTAGAGTCTGGAGGCACGGAGGAGGGACGAGACGAGGGAGAGGTTAATCAAGGTCAAAGTGTAACAGGAAGGAAACTGATGCCTGAAAAAAAAAAAAAAAGTACTCCATTACAAATAAGAGTCCTGCTTTAAAAATCCTACGTAAGAACAAAAGTATTATCATCAAAATGTACTTGAAGACATCTGAAATATCAGACCTGCTACTCATCAGAGTGAGTAAATGTACTCGGTTACTTTCCACCACTACTGGGAAGTTTACAACTCAGCAGAGAGAGAGAAAGAAAGAGAGAGAGAGAGAGAGAGAGAGACACACCTGGTGGACCGGTTAACCCGGAACAGGAAGAGTCGAAAGAACTGGCTCCCGGGGCCGAAACCACCGTGAGCCTCTTTAGCCAACTCATTCCTCTCTAATGCTGCCAAGAAAAATATTGGAGTATTTGAAGGGCAACACCATTACCTGCGATCACGATAAGATAAGGTTGTGGCCTGCAGCCGCCACGACTTTACTCACGGCCCTGGACCGAAATGTAGCATCTTTGGAAATCACCCAAAAAGATTAGAAAAAAAACCCCAACATTTTTTACCCATTGTTAGGATACTCTTTTTTTTACTCCTATTTTTATTGGGTTATTCATCAAAACTAATATCTGGTTATTTCTGACCCAGTTCCAGTGTGGTTTTTATTTCCTCCTGGGTCGTCAAAATTCATCATTGAAATTGTGATGTATTTATATTGATCAGAAAATCTGTCTTTCGATGCGTCTAATAAACTGACACACATGTTCTAACCTGTATCTATGCAGGAACATATGAAACGATACTGTGTATTCACAGTGTACTTAAGAATTCACCGCATATTTCTACTTTTTATGTGTGTATATTTACCACATGAAGAAAAACATCCTGAAAAAGGAGGAAAACTAACAGCACATCCACATATTCAGGCATTTTCACTGTTACTGTTACATTTTTCAATATATGATGGTATTTACTGTGGGAAATAGTACGTAGAAGTATCTGTCACTAAAACAATTTAGTGACTTTCCATGAGGAAATCAAAGCCTCCACCTGGGAAAAGAAAAAAAAAAAAAAAAGGAAGCAAAGTGAGATTCTCTGAATCGTTTTTTCACGGGACCTACCCAACAACTCCACAGATCCTTCCTTCAGACAGAAGGCAGCAACATTGGTCCGTGACTTGGATGTGAAAGATTATTTTTCCTTTAAAAAAAAAAAAAGTCCAGCGGTTTTGTTTTTCTTTTTTTTTTTTGTTGGTTTTTGTTTGTTTGTTTTGCGCTCCTCTCGTGCGCTCCTCTCGTGCGCTCCCGCTGAGCTCCGTGTTCGCGTAAAGACGCCGGAGCGGCACATTACGCACCAGTTTTAAGGCACGGAGAGACCCCGCCCACTGCCGTCGGGAGGGTGCGCGCGTGTGTGTGTGTGTGAGTGTGTGTGTGCGTGTGCGGTTACATTCAGGTGTGTGAGCAAGTGTTGGGAGGTGACAGTAGTGACACAGTGGAAAGTTATCTCACGCGCTCACACACCTGGCTCAGAGTCTCACTAGGACGGATTCAGGAACAGTGGGATTTTTAAGCTTTGTCCTGTTTTTGCCATTTGACTGATTTAACACACACGATTTTTTTTTTAACATCCTTAAATCAATACTACTTGTCACTGATCGATCATTTATATTTGTGGCTAAGCGCTTCATAAATGCAGGCCGCGATTTACAGGGTAATTTCCTTAAATTAATCAGGTAAATACTGGGAAAGAAAACTGAGGTTTGGTGAAAATGATGTTAACAGTATTTTATTTTATTTATTTATTTATTTATTTGACGAGGGTTTATGTTACAGCTTCATTCTTTTCTGTTTATTTCTTGAAATTTTGGTTGCAATTACTGGAAAAATAGCGAGAAAGTCCCGAGACTGTTATATTAGTGAGTTCAATGACCCGTGTTCATTGGTAACTTGGCAACTGCAGCCCTCATACCTTACTCTTACCGTGCAATGCACGAAAAACATTCTGATTTCACCCGTTAACGAAGTGGGGGGGGCACACAATGTACAAAAAGAGGGGCGCCCAACTACACCCGCACCACAGGAGCCTCTGACCCCGTCTGCTACTCCCCTGTGGGATTGGGACTAAGGTGAGAACCGGGTCTGTGTTTTCTGAAAACCTGTTTTGTACGGCGGTGGAGAGTTTCATTTCCACGCGAGTTGGGGATCCGCAGATGCTGAGTGCGCACGATCGGTCCCCGATAAAGCGAACGAGACGGACCGGTCAGCACATCTGGCAGAGGAAAACGCACTTTCACCGCGAGGGAGTGCACGGGCCACAAAACGAATGGAGGACCTCACAGTCCGGACTTGTTTGTTGTGGGCGCCCCCTGCCGGCCTCGGCGCCCCCCCCTCTGGCTGATAGACAACAGAGGCCTCCCGGAGTCCCGACTCGGTCGAATCTCGGCACGCAGGGACACGAGAGACATGCTGAAGTCATTCAGCGTCGCTGTCTCTGATGTGCGTCCCGAGTAAATGTCCGCTAATCTGCTCGCAAGTCACTGAAAGGGAGGCCCCAGAACCTGCCCGAGAATCACGACATTTTTCGGTTTTCTTCCGTGTCACGGTGATCCAGTGACCGCCGTCCCTACATCCGTGGGCGCTCTGCGAACGGAAGCTGGTGGCTGCTAATTCGGCACATCTGTAATGGTGCCAGTTTGCCGCGACATGGGCAACTATAGGCTCAAAACGGGGCCTGGCCTGCAGCATCTGGCGTTGCGATCGGCACGTCTGATTAACTTTCCGGGGGTCTTCCCCCCCCCCCCTCCATCCGTGTTTTTAAAATCACCCCACCTCCCCCGGAAAAATAAATCTGAACCGGGTGTGAGTAGCCAGCCACTAGGCACACCAGGCTAAAAACCAGTGATGCCCCCCTTCCACTCTGAAGACCCCCGTTGTCCCGCCCGCACGGGTACCCCCCCCGATCAGCGGTCAACATCTGCCGGGGTTACGAGAACATCTGGGTCTTGAAGTGTTTTCAGCGGATCGGAGGAAGTCCGCACAATCCGAAACCTCGGCAGGTTTCAGCCCCCCCTTGTCTCAGCTTGCTGCAGCTGCTGCCTGAGGCGACCACTGCGGGCTGTTACAACGTGACGGGACATTACGGTCCCGGGCCTCATTGGATCCTGCGCTGGGGACAAAGGCGGAAACCCCACGTAGCTCTGGCCCCCTACACCGAGGAGCGATTAGTTACCGTATCTCATAACGAGGCAACTGAATAAGACTTCAGTTGAATCCCGTTTTATTTGCAGCGTCTGTCTTTTCCCCTTATTTTACTTTCACACACTTGGACACACACATCCACACCGCAGCAGCGGACTAAACCCGAGAGGTTGGCTTCAGGTGTAAGAAACAGTCTGTTGAATGTGAATTGTAGTAGTTTACTTATATTGCTAATAACCAAACCCTAACCCCTGGTGACTTCATTTAGGGATTTTTTTAATTTAATATATATACAATAAAAAAACCCACACACAGTGTTGGTTTTTGAAATCGGCACTTTGTAAATTTTGACACTGGGGTGCAGTGTTATGCATGCAACCGTCCAATCTGCCGCTAGATTGTCCGGTATAAAAACAAAGTGAGGCTGGCCCAGTTTTCCCAGTGGTCCGTGAACGCGCCTCCCGTCGGTTTTGAGTAACCTGCTCCGGTCTGCGTCAACAGCCGCTCCGCCGTGTCCGTCAGTCCGTCCGCTCGTTTGTTTGTCGGGTCGGTTCTGCCGCTGCCCACACAGAGGCCCCGGTGAGTCCACGTCCGCCGTGTTATTAACCTTACTGTCGTTGTTGTTGTTATTATTAGTCTTTGCTAAGTTAAAGGAACTTGCTGAGTGCGCGATAGTTAGCTTAGCCGCATTCAAATGCACCAATAACGTAAATGCGCCCATTATCGGACACTCAACCGTCTGTCGCACTGGTCCCCCCCCCCCCTTCCTCACCACCAAGCAGCCACACAGCCAGACGGTCAGTGTGGAAGCATACCGGGCGTTATTAAAGCCACATTTATTCAGGATGCACACCCCCTCAGCAGCCGGTCATTTGAGCAAAATTACCTTGCTACGGCCGGGCTTTGTGCGGTGGCCGATAATGGAAGCGGGGTTACCGTCCTCGTCAGTAAACCCCCCAGTATGCGAGCAACGGATACATATTAGCTGCTTGTTTTTGAAAGAAAATGACGGATTTGTTTTTTTTGTTTTTTTTCTTAGCTTTTTTTGTCACTGTTTTGTCAGTGGGTTTATTCCCGTGTTCCTCACACGGACTGTCACAGCTAACGAAAACGCTCAAATCTCCTCTGACTGAAGCTGATGTCGCTTAGCTAACGTTAGCTCGGCAGTGTCATATTTTAAAAATGCACGTTGGCTCGATGTGGCAACGAAACCTTAGCCGACCGACGGCGAAGAGACGCCGCTTTCATGCATCTTTCATGCGGGCAGTGTCACACAACACCCGTTAGCTTTTTAACATCAGCCGCCTGCGCCCCACCACCACCACCACCACCACACACACACACACATCGCTCAGTAGTTGTTAGCATCACACATGCTAGCCGCGGCTAACCCAATGCTAACTTAACCTAGCTGTCACCCGAAACAGGTGCTTCACTCAATTACTGCACTAACACACAAACCTGGGGCACTTGCGCTTTACCCGAGTGTTTATTTTGCTTTATACATCTGTTCTACCGCATTTCAGAGGAAAGGCTGGATTACTAACCGGGGAAGCCCAGACCCCCTGGGGGCCCCCAAACCCTCAGGTCCCGTCCATATTATTTGGGTCCACAGTGTTTGATTAACTGCAAATGTGTTTGAAATGTGCACTGCTGAAGTACAACATCAACTCTGACGGGTCCTCCATCCTGTAGTGTTCTCTTGTGAAACTCTGTTTTAGGAATTTCATTCTTTACATTTGTTCTAAAGTTGTTTTTATCCTGTTTTTCACTTGGTTTCTGTGTTTCAAGTAAGTAGCACACAGAAAAGCCCGGCGTGGGTCATATTGATCCATCACAGAATTACTGTAAGGCTGCACCCCACAATTATATTCATTATCAATACGTCTGACAATTATTTTCTTTACGGCTGCAACCATCAGTCATTTCCATTATCGATTTAATCTCCTGATTATATGATTGATTGATCTTTTAGTCTGTAAAATGTAAGAAAAATTTCCATCCCTTTTTCTCTGAACATTTTAATGGTTCCATCTTCACAAATGTGAGGATTACCGGCTTTTATGTTTAATAATTTACGGTTATTTTTAGTTGTGAAGTGCTGGTTTGACAAAACAAACGGTGTGTGGATGCCACTGTGAGCTCTGGGTAATCGTGACGGCATTTCTCACTGTTTTTCTGAATGTTTTCAAAACAGAACAATCAGTGGATTAATCGACAGGGTTTCTGCGGGTCTTGAAATTTCTTAAAAAGCATTGGTTTAATTTCCCTCAAAAAGGAAAAAAAACAGCCTGAGGAGGTCTTCAATTTAATTACAAAAGTCTTAAAATTATTTCCTAGCATGCTGTGGGGAGTAAGGTTAGGTTTAAAAGGCTTTTGTCATTGTTGTTAGAAGAAAAGTGACTGGAAAACTACCAGTTCTGTTGTTCCAGGGCTATGACCTTATGTAAAAGTCATTTGTGGACCTTGAATGTAGTAGTAATTTTTTAATTGGTTAATCTATCCATCCCTTCATTTTCTGCTGCCTGTTCAGGTGACAATGATATTATTGGGTATTATTGCTATAAACAACTGGTAAGTACTGACAAAAAAGTGATAAGTATTAATATATTCATGCACTTGGTAAATAATTCTAGATATTTGATATCTTTCCTACTTTGGCCTTTATGACAGTGAAGCTGGTATTAAATTGCATACTAAGGGGTTTTAATTCAGGTCTTGAAAAATCCTAAATTTAACTTGGTAAATCCTACGGAGACCCTGAATAAAGAAAATAATCAGCAGATTGATTCACAGTGAAAATAATCCTTAGCTGCAGTCCTGTATGAAATAGTTCAGCCAGCTCCACCTGAACCAACTACAACAGTCAAATGTCACTGAAACCTCAATGCATCAGATATAATAATCTAATGATATAATAATGTACAGTATAATAGTATAACACTCACAGGGGACATTTACTGCATTGAGTACTTTCAATACTTTTTTCCTGAGAATACTTCTGTACTTTTAAGTAACATTTTAAATGCAGGACTTTTACTTATGATGGAGTATTTTTACACTTCCTCCACCGCTGTTCATAATGTTTGAGTCACATGAGAAATACTAATTCAGCTCAGCCTGTCCGCACACAGATAACGGTGTAACCGGCTTCACCAGGCTGTAAATTCAGCTAGCGGTTAGTGTTGTAGGTGGAAATCATGTGAATGAACAGAGAGGCTGTTGTCAGTTTAAACTCAGTTTGTATGTGTTGCATATGCTGCAGTTTTTGTGCAAAGCCCAGTGTCAGGTTTCACCAAAATAAACATTTGATATCATCATCACCATAAGAAAAATAAATAAATAAATATTTTCCCCCAGTTTATACAACTCCATCTTTTTTTTTAAAGACTTGATTAATCAAAATAAATTTCCATTTCATCACAATCCAAGTGTAAAAACATTGTAAATGGGAATTATAGTCAAGTCTTGAAGGGAAGGGAAAAACAAAATAGAAACATCGATACATCTGTCAATTCTTTATTTTAGGGCAGCAACTAATCGCCGATTATTTTCTCAATTAATCGGTTGAATTTAAATTTCTAAAAAATAATGAGAAATGCCCGTCACCGTTTCCAAGAGCCCGAGAGACGTCTTCAGATGTGTGTTTTTTTTTTTTTCCATCCAACAGTCCAAAATCAAGACATTCATTTTGCAGTGAAACACGACAAAGAAAAACATTAAAGAAGACAAAACTGGAACCAGCAAATATTTACCATTTTTACTCGAAAAAAGACTGAGACGATTCATAAATTAACAAAATAGTTGCCGGTTAATTTTCTGCCAAGCAACGGTTCGATCTCATTTTCTGCATTTTAAAAAATATCCAAGATGATCAAAGTGGAAACAACTGACCATTCATGGGAACTGGATCATGTTTTATGTGACATGGCCATTAATTATATTATCACTATATTAATTCTTATCATTTCCTTTTAATGTGTGCTGCCGATTTGAAGTGTTCCCATGTTGCTCGTTTTGGTGTCTGTTCAGTTGGGTCAAGGCCACGTGTAACAACTGTACATGCTGGGTGAGCCTTTACCTGGCAGCCGGAGTGACTGTGTCCATACCCGGCTCCCCTCAGCGTGTCAGGTTACCACAGGCTCTCCAGGACTGGTCTCCATGGAGACGGGCAGATGGGGGATAGGACGGAGTTGGATAGTCTGAGGCGGGCGGGCGGGTGGGGGTGTGTGTGTGTGTGTGAGAGTGAGGGAGAAAAAGTTTGGGTGCCCTACTAAGTACTGACTAGAGTGTGTGTGTGTGTGTGTGTGTGTGTGTGTGTGTTCATGGTGATGAGGGAACATTTCACCCACTGCAACAGTGTGACTCACTCGTGTTTTTAACAGTTTTTGGACAAGAATGGAGCTCTGTGGCTCAGAGGAATAAGATGAACCAGGCTTTGGATACACACATACACACACACACAATACTTGTTAGTATATAATTTTTGTTCAAAGATAAATAAACTCAAAGTAAGGTATCAAAAGTATTTATCACTCAGGTAATTTTTATATATTTGTTTGTTTGTCTCCAGTTAGCAGGGGATCTCTAACTAGTTAAAAGCTTTTGCCAAGTTTGCATTATATATAAGCAAACTGGCTCACAAGTGTCAGACGTCAGATTGTCCTTGAATGCACCAGCAGTCTCTGCTGCCAGCTGCATTTCCACACAACAATGAACCTGCAAATGAAACTATGAAAGGACTAGAGCTGCGACAACCTGGTCAATTAATCATTAACTGATGAACAGAAAAGAAATTGGCAACTATTTTTGATGATCGAATAATCAGTTCTTTTTTTTTTCTTTCTTTTTTTTTTTTAAGCAAAAATGCAAGATATTTGCTGGTTCCAGCTTCTCAGATGTGAATATTTAGTGTGTTGTTGTTGTTGTTGTTGTACATGATAGTTAACTGAATATCTTTGGGTTTTAAACAGTTGATCAAATAACACATGCAATTTGAATTTGTGATGCAACTAACAACTGTTTTCCAGTATTGATTAATCTGCCGATTATTTTCTGGATTAATTGTTTAGTCTATAAAAATGTCAAATAGTGAAAAATGTCCATCCCAGTTCCTCAGAGTCCAAGGTGATGTCTTCAGATGTGTTTTGTCCAACCAACAACCCAAAACCCAAACATATTCAGTTTAATATGATATGAGACGGAGAAAAGCTGAACACGGAATTTTTGTTTTTGCCACGTCTGCATAAAAAAATGACTTCAACAAAATAGTTACATGTTATTTTTCTGTCAGCGGACTACGTCACCTTGTGCTGTGGGACATTATTACTGGCGTTTTTCTACATTTTCGACGAAGCGGTTAATCAATAATTTTCAGATTAATCCATAATGGAAATAATCATCAGCTACAGCCCTAAACATGACTACACGTGAACTGTGATGTGATTAATCATCTCAAATAAGCATCAAGTTTTAGTTTTGTCTTGATGTGTAATTGAGACTTCAGTGAGGAGGGATGAAATCTATAATCACTTTTTATTGGCTGAAACTTTTATAGATGCGTCTGCAGACAATTTGTGATACTTATTAACCAAAGGTGGGACTTTGACATAATGATACTGATACAGAAACACACACCTTGTTCTTCGGCTTGACCTGTAAATAAACTGAGGTGGTGACGTAAGGTTTTCTGAGTCACGCCAGCTTTATTTGTCCTCGCGAACAAGTCGCCGAATTCCGGGACACACCCACTTAATACATACAGGTGCGCCCGCGCACACACGCACACCCACACCCACACCCACACACACCCCTAGAAACGCACCAGGCTGAGCAGGTGGGACCGGTGTGCTGTTTAACCACCCTGCTGAGCTGAGGTAGGCAAAACAAAAGGGAGGTTAACGGAGTGAAGCAAAGAATCTCAGTGTTTTTAAGGACATGATGATGATGATGATGATGGTAGAGGAATGGATCTCTGGTATGCAAATGCTTTTTATGTTCAAAAAAATCAAATATTAGACGACAGTATCAGGATCAAAAATCCGGTTTTAGGCGGGCGTAAGTCATATTCTTAGTCTATTTGACTTATTCTTCCTAAATTAAATCACAATTTAGTCAGTTTTATACTCTATTATTAACTGAATTTGAGAACTTAGCAGTTTTACTATGAGTTATCAAAATGTAATTATGGTATCGGCAATTATGATAAAACAATTTGTAATGATATCCATCCCTACTAGAGTATAAATTAAAAAAACAAAACGTATCCTCTCTCTGTCTCTGTCTGTCTCAGGTTAAGGACGGTCTTTACCTGTCGCTGGTCTGTTTGCTGAGTTACTGGTCAACCGTCCTGGTTTGTTCAGTCACTGTTTGTCTGACGAAGGTCTGACTGACTGCGAAGCCTCAATCGATCCTCCCAGTCTCTCCATCTACAGCTGGACTATGGTACAGTAAACACACACACACACACCTTCCGAAGAACCCCTTGAAGTGCTGAACGCCCTTTAGTTTTGGATGAGAGCGTGACAGCTTTCACTTACTGCTTCTGCCATGAACACTTACATGAGCGTGAACGAACGTAATATATGTAGCGGTAGATTCGAGACTCATGTTTTCAGTCATTTTAGTCATTTTCAAAAGGAAACTCTTTAGGAAATTACTGAGACCTTTTTTTGAAAATAATGAACCTAAATATTTTTGACTTGGTTTTAAAGGGCCTTCGTTAGGAACGAATGTGCTTGGGGCTGACAAAACGTTGTTTTTGGGCTTTTTATGAGATTTGTTGACAATTAGAGAAACACAAAAAACCTTCCAGTCTTATCCTTAAATTTTGTTTCCACGCTGCTAATGACGGGGTCCTGCTTGAATACCTTTTACAAAACGGATCGATGTCCTTATCGAGTTCGGATCAGTTGAGCTTCTACAGTGGAGTGATTCTCTCCCGACTGTGTCTGATTTCATTGTTCCAGCTGCCATCTTTTTTCATAGCAGCAGGCATGGCTAGTGTGGTATTTCGTGCCTTTTGACACACAGTATGAAACTTGAAGTACTTGTGAGATTTTCAGGGGTGCAGTGGTGTCTTTGCAGGCGGGTATACTGTGGCTGCCTCCACATTTTATGCATCGGTAATGACAATATAATATTTGATAATATATTACATTCGCAGAGACACTTAAAGAACGCTTCGATATTTTCATTGCACGACTTTTGCTTTACATTCTTTAATAGTGCAATGTTGCTATTTATATAAAAGGAGTGTAAATTATTACCTGCAGCCTTACACCGATGCTCGTCTATGGCTATTTTTAGGTTATGTGGTGAATCCCCCTGATCAGAGGTGGGCCTACTCTGTGTAAAATAAAATACTCGAGGTTTCAAGTAAGTGATCAGTGCTGATTTGTTGTTGTTTTACCACAACAACAAACGAAGCTTTGAAGCCTTTTGTTCATGCCCCCCCCCGGTAGTCACTGATTCTCGGCCTGTAGTCTGGACTGAAGCAAGACTGCAAGCAGCTTTCAGTCTTATGTGACTCACCATTTTTTATTTTTTTTAAACATTTTGAATCAGAGTAAATGCATTGCAGCATCGCTAACAACTGTGCGTACTGTCTGCAGAGTGTATGATGTCTGAGAGCAGCTGCTATGGCCTGCAGCAGCGGTCAGAGCAATGCCGAAACTCTGGAGGGGTTCCACGAGGTGAACTTGGCCTCGCCCACCACACCTGACCTTCAGGTAGGTCAGAGGTCAATCCATTACCTCGTTCTTTAGCACTCTCCTGCCAATATGAAAAAGTTAAAGGGCAAGCCCAGAAAATATGAAAATACTCATATTTTTGTTTTTGTTTTGTTTTTTTAACTACACTGCCTCCAGCATTCATCTTGTCCCCGATAACTCCTTTTGAATACATTTTAATTTTGGAGTCACAAATATTGTAATATGCTCGTCAACAGAACCCTTATTCTTAGCCTGTCTTTCCCGCGTATGATGACTTTCACTGGCCTTATTGGTTCATTGTGTGCGCCGTCCCGCAGAACCAAACGGAGCAGCGCCCCCCTGCCCGTCACAGCACACCGCCCACCTCTCTGTACCGCACCCACTCACTGGGAGCCCCCCCTCCGGGCCTCCCCACCTCCCTGCGGGCTGACCAGCTCCCCACGCAGCCGGTTTACTCCACACCGCGGCACAGCCACAATGGAAGGTAAGGAGAACGCAGAGGGTCCTTTCGACCTTTGGTGACATTTCATCTACCTCCATCATTAAGTCAGAATTTCAGCCTGACTTCTTTTGCGAGTGAAGACTCCCTGTGTAGACCAATCTGCCAGCTGATTTGTGATATATTCTCCCATCACCAACAACAGTGCACTCTTCCTGTTTAGTGTCGTCAATACATTCAACAGGTTTTCCATCATATCCTCCCCAATGACCCACAATTTAAGGGATTAGAGGGTGTTATTGGAATTAATGTCTATAAATTAATAATTTTGTGGTTAACTCTTGCAGAGATTTACATTTGTGTGTTTTAAGGTTCAGTTTTAGTCTTTTTTAAACCACCCCAAACTCAGCATTTCTAACAAAATTCTACTAAAAAATCACAATCAACTTGACATCAGATTAATCTATTGTGGCAGACAGAGCTGAAATGATCAATCAGAAAATTAATCGGCAGCTATTTTGTTGATTGATTAGTCGTTTGTCATTTTTCAAGCAAAACAGGCCAAATGGTTTCTGGTTGCAGCTCCACAAAAGGGAGGATTCGCTGCTTTTCTGTTTAACATCATTGTCACTCGAATACTGTAAATTCAGTATTCAAATAACGGCAGAGTCTCAAATAATAGCCTGGGGGATAAGCCAGCTGGAACAAATACAGGCAGGGTAGAGAAAACATTCAGGGAAACACCTGTAGCTTATTACAACAGCTGACATGGTCAATTCAGCATTATGTATGTTTCCACAGCGCACATTCGTCAGTACAGCAGCAGCGTCATGTTAAACTCACCACTCTGCTCCTCTGAGTTTTGTTTTGCTTTTCTAACAGAAATAATGTTTTCATACTTTAATTATTTCCAGTAGCTTCTTATTTGCCGTACTCCTGATTGATGGTAAGCTACCGTAGGTGACTCTCTTGCTGTAGTGATTTAATTAGTGCTGTGGAAATGGACATTACACTGAATTTATCGAAACAACAGGGAGACATGGAGCGAGTTTGTGTATCAACTGGGGAAAATTGCAAATAGCACCTGACCCAAATACAGCTGTGGTTCTCTCTGCCACTGAGGTAAGTAAAGGCCCCGGCCGCTATTTGAGAATTTATGATACACTTGAGTTTTGCAATAAGTTTTGGGAGTTTTTAGACAGAACAAGTCATTTATAGGTTTCACCTTGGGGCATCCTAAATATATATAACGTTACATATAGAGAGATAGAAACAAAAACCCACGGGGAAATGAGCGAAAGGGTCTTTGCATGTGAAAGAGCCAGTCAACACTCACTCTAACATGTTTGTAGATTCTCGTTCACAAATACTTTGGCCAAAGCCTTGAAGAGAGAATTTTTTTCCCCTCCCCCAATCAGCTTTAATCCAAAACTTACCACTGTTGTTTCCATGGTAACAATGCACAGTGTGCCAGGCCTGGAGGCCGAGTCTGCCGAGGGCAACTTCCTGTCCGGAGAGGACGGGGAGGACTGCAGCGCTTTGAGCGACAGCCTGTCGCGGCTTCGCAGCCCGTCGGTGATGGAGGTCCGGGAGAAAGGATACGAGAGGTTGAAGGAGGAGCTGGCCAAGGCCCAGAGGGTAGGACACACATGTGCACACACACACACACACACACACACACACACACACCTTAACTCGAACGAATTCATTTAAAATTGAATGTGAGTGTGAGCAGTTGGACATGAGTTAGTGTGTGTGTGTGTGTGTGTGTGTGTGTGTGTGTGTGTGTGTGTGTGAGAGAGAAACTTCACTGCATCTCTCCACGGCGCTCACTACTTAGATTGACATGTAATTTTCCATATTTTATTTAAATGCATTAAACAAAATTTTTTTTTTTTTTTTTTTGGTTAAATTTCGTTTGTGATTTTAAAGCCCCTTTTACTTTAATCAGACAACAGTTGAACAGGTTGGACTCATGTCTGAATAAGCAACATGACACATGTGTGAGTTGAACGCCGTCAGATAAACATAAAGGCTCCAAGGGTAAACATGCAGAGAGACGCGTGTCATGTCCTGCCTTCTACAATCACTGTAATAAACCTGTCATTCTCTCCTATGGAAGATCAGTCAGTTTAACAAACCAGGAAACACTGTAAAAGAACCAGTTCTAGGTTGTTGAGGAAATCGATCTTCTCAGATCAGATCAATCTATTAAAAACTGTTCTGCAATGACAGTTTAAACTGATTTTAAACTGATCTGAAAATATGTCGGTAGCTTCACTGTTAGAAGCGGTGGCGTCCGTCCTTCGTGCTCACCGTAGGCATTAAGGCTTCAGCGGCAAAATCCGTTTTAAGTCAACCAGTGATGTCTTCATCCAAGCTATAACTTTTTTTTTTTTTTTTTTTTTAAACACAACCCTCTCTGCTCTAAATGTCACCAGAGAATGGAGCCTGTTTCTGTAAATGTGCTGTTATGTATGAATGAAACCGTGTAACATTAATATAAAAGTCGTCTGTCTGAATTACAGAAAGCCGTCACTTTAAGAAATAAAGGTTCCGTATCCGTTTCTTAAAAGGGCTTAAAACGGACACAGTGGTTCATTCCTCAAACACATTTCACTCATTTTTATTTCTTCATCTCTTTGTTTGCTGTTGTCATGCTATGATTTTACTCATGTTCATTTTTCGGTTGTTTTTCTGTTGTGGTGTTTTCTGCTTTTTGGTGTGTGTGTGTGTGTGTGTGTGTGTGTGCGTAAGGAGCTGCTGTTGAAGGATGAGGAGTGTGAGAGGTTGTCTAAAGTCAGAGACCAGCTCAGCCAGGAGCTGGAGGAGCTCACCGCCAGTCTCTTCCAGGTCGGTCCGCCTCTCCTCCGTCTGTCAGTCTCCTCTGCTTCCTGTTTCCTGTTTCCCTTCCTCCTGAGGCAGCGGCCAGACAGAAACTGGACAAAAAAAGAAAGAGAGAGAAAACGATTGACACATGATTTGCCGCTCTCAATTCTTTGGCTGCAGAAAATGTGAAACAGGCGTGACGGCTCCAGCAGACCGTTGGGAAGTGTAATGTCCATGTAACTACTTATGGTTTCATAGTGACATCCAAGCCTCTCGGGTTCTTTTTCTCGACCCTGCATCAAGGCATTTTTAAAAAGGAACTAGTATGGCTGTTTTTTTCCATGGGCCTGGTGCTGCCGTCACTTTAACAGTTTGACGAAAAAGGCACTGTTACATATTCTGCGACTGTAAGGGGCTTGACTGAATCCCTGTGGACTGGAGTTTAGTTTCAGTCCTCTGCTGCTGTTCGTACATTCACATTCAACCTTATTGTACTGTTTACCGATCGCTTTAGAGCCATATCGGAGTGTGGGAGAAATAACCCCTTAGCTTCATATATTCATCACTAAATATTGATTATATTATCATTAGCAATTTTCCGTATCTGTATGTATCCATAGATGTTTCCGTTTATTGTCATCAGTATTAAGTTTTAAAAACAGCATTCGACTGATTTTAACCTTGTCAGATGTTAGAAGTGAAACCATGACAGTGTCCAACATTGTCATGATGGTCAGTTTAAAAGAAATGACCAATATTGATGCACCAGAGCCAGAGATGTCGTGGTTTTTTATTTTTTTTTAAATTCCACACATTCTTCCTACATTATCCACAATGCAACCCCACCGCCCACAGTTCGGTCAGAGATTCAGGTGTGTTGTGCCAGTAGCAGCTAACGTATCCCGGAGCCTGGAGCGTGCAGCAGAGATGAGGAGCAGGCGACAGAGGTCTGGTGAGCTTCAGCCCAGTCCCACACTGGGGCTGAAGACTACAAGTTGAGGACATTTACCAGACTTCACTTAGCTCCCTGTGGAGACACTAAAGGCTTCATACTACTGTTTTCACTTAGGCAGTCGTACTCCCCAACACCGGGAAATACACTTTGATGTGTAAAAACGAGAGCTGCAATGATTAATCGATTTTAAAACAAAATTAACCTGCCACTAGTTTGATCATTGATAATTTTTCAAGCAAAAATGCCAAACATTGGATGGTTCCAGGTTCTTAAATGTGAGAATTTGTTGCTGTTTTGGTCTTGGAGCGTTTTGAACCGTCGGTCAGGGAAGTGACCAAGTAATTCATTCATTAATCATTAAAGAAAATAATCATTAGTTGCAGCCGTTGTAAAATCGGTGGAGTTACGATTTAAGTTTGGGAGTTCTACCAGTTTTTGGATCTCTAGCACCATGTGTCCCCAAACATGAATACATGCAGTAATGTGCTGGAGTTTTTGGCACTAAACGTAAAGTGAGGATGCCTTCAAAAATAATGCAAATGAATGGTTTTTATTTATCAATGAATTTCATCCAAAGTGCAGTAAAGAGAAAAACCCTCTATCAATATTTGGTGTGACCCTCCTTTGCCTTTAAAACAGCACCAGTTCTCCTCATCTTGCATCTCGCATCTTGGAGAACTTGCCCCAGTTCTTCTGTGGATTTAGTCTGTGTCAGTGTCTCCCGTCTCTTCACGTGATCCCAGACTGGCTCCACGATGCTGAGATCAGGGCTCTGTGGGGGCCAGACCACCTGTTGCAGGACTCCCTGTTCTTCTTGTCTCTGAAGACAGTTCTTCCTGCTTCAGAATGAATTTGCAGCTGATCAGATCCAATGTGATGGATAACGATCTAACCACCTAAAGTGGGTGAAATTTGATGTTTGGGTTCAAGGAGCAGACTGAATCTGTCCGGCCGGCCTTCAAAACATGTTGTTGCTTTTCTCTTCGCATTTCTCCTCCTTGTTCTTGTCTCAATTTTACCTTTGTCTCATAGATGTGCTGGGATTATATCTGTGTGTGTGTGCTCTGTTTTTATTGATTGATTTTATTTTATTTTTTATCTCTGTAGCCTGTATACATTTATGCAACAAACACTTTTATAATATTTATTTTAGAGTGAAGTGTTCATTTTAATATGCCTTGAGCTTATGGAGATTGAAAAATTAATCCCAAAAAATGTGTGTGTGTGTGTGTGTGTGTTTTTCCAGGAAGCCCACAAAATGGTCAGAGAAGCAAATGTCAAACAGGCAAATGCTGAAAAGCAACTGAAAGAAGCTCTGGGCAAGGTAACGACACTGAACACTCACACAATGCAAAGCTTCCTCTCAGCACGAGGCTCATGTTAAATTACAGTTAAGGGCTCGTATCCATCAAGCGCCTCAGAGGAGGAAATCGCTCCTAACTGGACAGAAAATTCTCAAAATGATGTATTTTTTTCTTTGTCTTCCTTGTGCGACTGGAAGAAAGAGAATTTTATTAACTTTCCTAACTTAGGAAATCACTCCTGTCTCAGCCAGAATTTAAGAGAGCTGCATAGGAGTCCTCTCATGTCAGGAGTCGCTAGGAGACGACGTTCAGACAGATGCTCCACAAGAGGAGACATGTCCTCACCACGTTACTCGTTTTTGGAAACGGGGAAAATACAACAGTGCAACAGTCAGAACCGAAGTCGTAAATCCAATTCAAACCGAAATAAATTATCATTTTTTTTAATTTCGAATAATAGCAAGACTCTAATTTTTGAGAAATATGTTCATATTGTCAGTTTTGGCACATTTCCCGTGACCGGGTGTAGTAGGGGAATCGGACGGTGGAAGAGAAGATGGGGCCACAGCCAGCCAGATGATTTATAGATGTTTTTAAAATTGTGTGACTCGCTTGCTAATGTTAATAAACAGTTTACAAATACAATCTGTCTTTTCACTTACATCTTTATTGGCAAAAGTTTTGGAACGTGAAATAATGACAGTAACAAAAAACTGGGACATTCATTCACAATTCATTTCATCATTCGCACAGTCCTGATGATGGATGTAATTGCAGCTCTGTTCAGATGTCGCCATTTTGAGTCTCGTATAATGTCTGTTTTTCCCATTTTTCTTCCAGTTGTGCTGCTTGTAGCCTCTAGATGTGTGTCAGCTTTTCCATTCAGGGGATTTCAACGAATATTAGCCATTGGTCCTCTGGTTGCCGGCACTACCTGCCCCCAGTCCCTCGTCACAGTATTTTGGCCAAATATCTGTCGCTTTCTGAGAAAAATGAGAGCTTAAGTCTCATACCTCTTATAGACACTTTGTATCCTAAAAAAAAAAAAAAATTGCTGCTGTTTTCAATTTCGAATTGTACCAGTGTTTGTCAACATGTTGTCACCGTGTGGAGCTCTCCTTAATATGAGCAGGGATAGGAATCCTTTCCTAAGTTAAGAAAGTTTTCACTTCTAGGCCTAAAAGTAGGAACAAATATGTGTCACTCTGAGATTTTTTTTTGGCCAGTTGTGTAGGACTGATTTTCATACTCCGAAACTGTTTAATACCTGCCCTGAGCCGTCACTTCCTCCCTCTCCTCCTCCTCCTCCTCCTCTTCAGATCGACGTGCTACAGGCGGAGGTCCAGGCCCTGAAGACGCTGGTGCTCTCCTCCCCCACCTCCCCCGTGGGCGAGCTCCCATCGGCAGGATCGGGAGGAGGTGGCGTGAAGACGCCCTTCAGGAAGGGCCACAGCAGGAACAAGAGCACCTCCTCTGCCATCCTGGGGACACAGCCCGACCCGTCGGCCACGCAGCCCATCGTTCGGGAGTGTAGAGAGGTGGGAGCGTTTTCTGAACCCGGCTTCTCAAAAAAGAGGATTTGCTACTTTTCCTTGTCATGTTTGGGTTTTTAACCTGTGAAATAGTTTTACAAGTTTTTGACTAAACAATCAGTTAATCGATAAGGAAAATAATTATTAGTTGCGGCCTTAAATTGTATTATTGACAAAAAAGTGACATAAATGTAAATAAACTGACATTTTATTTCACATTGTAAGTGGTAAATAACTCGACTCCTCATCGTCCCTGCTTGTTTTTATTGATGCACACCACACTTTGGGTTGTATGACCATGTAACGGGTGTTAAATTGCATTCTGTGTGGTATTAAAAAGATCTTAAAGCGTGTTAAATTTGACTTGGCCAGCTTTGTAGAAAACCCCTGTGTATGACGGTAGCCGCTGTTGTTGGAGATGCAGGTGGACAGTCAGCTGTTCAGCGAGTTCAAGGCGTGGAAGGAGGAGCCGACGCTCGAGCGGAGCTGCTGCTTCCTGGAGAGAGTTTACCGCGAGGACATCTACCCCTGCCTCACCTTCAGCAAGAGCGAGGTACAGAGAGACGCGGGCAAAGGTTTCGCTTGAAGGTAGCTCGCAGAGTTTTTTTATGATGGCCGGCAGCGCTATGGAGCGAGCGCGCAAAGGCACTAATATCCCAAAATATTCAAAGAAGAAAATGCATTCAACGTGTTTGTCGGGCATCAAGGATACATAGAATGTGTTCTGGTGACATTAAAAACTAAAACTCCCCAGGGCTTTTTTAAAAGATGAATTTGGTGAACTTTGTCATTGGGTTACCGTTCAACCTGTCTGCCGTATAGATCTGCATTATGATCAATCAGCATGGGAGTCCGTGGCCGGTACTGATATGATAACTGATCGTATTTACGGTAAAGGCGATATTTTTAGATTGCCAGGTTTCTTTGGGGAACCGTGATTTTGGTGAGTTGTAGTCAACAAAAACTAAAGACATTATATTCTGGTTTATGTCAGTGAAATTTTATTCTCTTTTCCGTCATATGCTTTTCATTTTTATGTCTTCTAAGCATTTGTTATTTCTAAGCAGGGTTACTGGTGTCGTTCTCGTTTACTGCGCGGTTAGTGGAAAACCGTGTCCCTGTGACTCTGCTCTGCAGAGAAACAACAGAGTGAATCCAGTTCTCATTGTGAACTCTGAACCTGCTCTCTTTAGCGTTAGCATTAGCATTAGCACAGCTACCTGTTCTCCCCACTACAGAGCAGCTGATCATTCAGAGGCTGATTCACTCACCTCTGATCTGAAATACTCTTCGCTGTCCTGATAATGTCGAACATGTAGAGGAAGATTTAAATGGCTGCCTGTCAACATTAACCCTGGAACATACTCATTCCTACTGATAAGTGACAAGTGATCTTTTGTTACGTCAGCTTTTTATATAAATATCGCCGTGCTGCCTGCATGTTGTCGTAGCTTGTCTCAGCTGTTTTGTTGCTGCTTCTTGTCTAATTCTCAGTGGATTGTAGATGAATTTAACCCATGAATGTTTAACCAGGAACCGGAAACAGAAGGTTACTGAACGTACGGTGCTTCCTATTAACGGCAGTGCAACAAGTCAAGCCGCTAAATCGGCGTCTGAACGGGAGAAATTTTGGGGCGGCTGTTGAGGCCTCGTATTAACTGCAAATAAACTTTGAAAGACATCTTTGCACAAAACGAGGACACTGGATTCTGTCCTCCATCACTTCCACTGAAAAGACATTAGGAAGGGAACTGGGAACTGCCCAGTATGAACAGGGGGAATGAAAAACCTCTTTATGTTCATATGTACATGTGAAAACTTGTCTGTCTTAAAACCCTTTAATGTCCTCTCTTCTCTTCTGTCCTATCACGTCTGCTACTGCCCTCTGCTGCCCTCCACTGTCATTGATTGTCCTTCATTGTCCTCTCCTGTCCTCCTGACCTTTCCTCCTCCTCCTGTCTCTTGTCCCTCAGCTGGGTTCAGCCATCTTGGAGGCCGTGGAGCAGAACACGCTCAGCGTGGAGCCGGTCGGTTTCCAGCCGCTGCCTGTGGTCAAAGCCTCGGCGGTGGAGTGTGGAGGACCAAAGTGAGACCCACCGCACTCACACACACTCACACTCATAAACTCTTGCTCCTCTTCATCAAGCTTTCACTGCTTCATCATCATCTCTTCATCTTCCCTCAATTTCCTCCTCTAGTGGACGAAGGGCCGAGCTGGTCACGTAAGTCTGACTCTCTCCCTCCCTCGCTCTCTCTCTCGCTGTCTCCCATCAGCATTTTTTAATCTCTCTCGACCCCCGCTTGGCTCTTCCGAACACCACCTCCACCCCCTGGTGACTCATAACAATCCTTCCTTCAATCCTTCCTTTCTTCTGTCCAGGTTTATTAAAGAGATCCTGATGAGACAAACCTTGATTAAATGTTTAGCAGTCATCCCTCTTTCCTTCCTTCCTTCCTTTGCTCCCTCCTTGCTTCCTCCAGTCATAGTATTAGTCCTATATACCTTGTTTTGGTTGATAGTTTCTGGACAAATTCAGTTTTCCTCCTGTTGAAATACAAGGAAAAACCCATAAATGTCTTCCCGTCTGTCCTCTCTCTGTCTGTCTCTCTTTCATAGAAAATGTGCCCTCAGCGGTCAGACCAAAACCTGTAAGCACAGAATCAAGTTTGGAGATTCGTCCAACTATTACTACGTGTCTCCCTACTGTAGATACCGAGTGAGTACGAACACACACACAGACCCGGACTGCAGATGCTGTAAAAATGTTAACTAAAACGTGATTTCCAGCAAGACCACGGTCATTTTAAACATTTTCTCACTCTGACATCTGCAGGACGAAAAGCAGCACTGCAAAGAGCAGTGTCATAAATACATTTTGCAAGGTTGAAAACAGTGGTTCCCGTTTTCTTTAGGGCCAGTGTTTTACATGTGACGATATTTTATGCCTCATCTTTTGCTGTGACGTCATATCATGGGAAATTAAGAGGCTTCAGAACCTGCTTGAGAATGATCCCATTTTTAAGTTTTCTTCAGTATCACATTAATCCAGTGACAGATGTCTGTACATCCATGGCTACACTGCAAACAGGAGCTGCTAATGGCTCATTTGGCATATTTTTATTGGTTCAAGTTTGCCAAAATGTGAAGAAATATAGGCTTATTTTATTTTATTTTATTTATTTTAAAAAGTATGAGTACCAACCTGTAGCTGACATTAGAACAGCACATTTGATGAGGTTTCACAGGATCTTGCTCTCAAGGCTTTTGTGTCACATTGGTTCCCAAATAGGCCTCTATGTCAGTTTTAGCAGGTTTCCGTCTGTCAGATCAGCAAAAGCATTTCAATTTAATCAGTTTTCACACACAAGTCAAATTTTTACCGAGCTGAGGGGGGGAAAAAAAAAACCTCAGAGATCCACTCTAAAATACAAGGACCCCGCTCTGGACAGGATTTAAATTAAAGGAGGACCGGTGAGTTCACAGGAAAAACAGTGGGTGATTGTGGCTGTAATTACTACTGCGGGTGGGGGGTTGGAAAATTACCCGCATACATGCTCCGGGCGGGATTAAACTCAGACCAGAGCAGATAACGTTAAAATCACCCCATAACCCCCAGAGGCGTAAATCCAGAATCAGAGATTCCTCCTCTTCACGGTTCCAGAGTTGATTTTCAGTTCTGTTCGATGTTTGTTAAAATCCAAACTCGTACATGTACAGTAGCTTTACATCACTTCTGCGAGAACCCCAGATTCAATGAGGATCAGTCTGCTTCCTCTCTGTGCAGACGTCGGTCATGAGCTGCGTGAACTGAAGCTTCGTGTAGCGACCTGAGTTGTCAGCAGAAGTCGTCTGATCGGTTTCACAAACGCTAGATTCAAACTGCCGATTGGTTCGTGGTGTTTTCATGGAAACTGCAACGGTATTTGTTTGTCTCTGTCTGTTTCTCAGATCACAGCAGTGTGTAATTTCTTCACCTACATTCGCTACATCCACCAAGGGCTGGTCAAACAGCAGGACGGTGAGACACACACACACACACACTTGTACTTCTCTTTGTCAGGACACTCATTGACATAATGCATTGTGCTAGCCCCTAACCTGAACCTTATTCTAACCTGAACCCTAAAACCACGTCTTAACCCTCAAACAGCCCTTTGAAGTTGGGGCGATAAATGTCCTCACTCCCAAAGTCTAAAACTCAAACTGGTTGTTGTTGTTTCCTTGTGTGAAAACTGTGTTTCGAACGGCGCCGTCCTTTTCTTTTGCCATGGGCCTGATTTGAGTAATCTTTATGGTTCTTCAGATGCAGTGGGAACGCAAACAGGAATGTTCAGAAGGGACTTTTAGTCCCTAGTTTAGTACCTGGTCCCTCTTGTTCCATAGCTCCTGCAACATTTTGGTCAAAGAAGGGCTGTAGACATAACAGTAGCACATTATTGTTCCAGTCTGTTATATCCCAATCATTTCTTGAAAGAACCATGTAGTTTGGCACTAATCCCAGGGAAAATAAAAACACATTTCAGAGTTTGTTAAATCACTTGTTTTGAGTTTATTATTGATTACCAGAGGACTTTCCGTTAAAGAAATAGCTCCATTTAAAATCCCCAGTAAATACTTTTTATTCATTCATTCATTTTTGGAAACCTGGTGTTTCTCTCTGCCGTGGGTTTTTAGCGGAGCAGATGTTCTGGGAGGTGATGCAGCTTCGCCGGGAAATGTCCTTCGCAAAGCTCGGCTACTACAAAGACCAGCTGTGATGGACAGCCTCGCCCTCCAATCACAGCAGACTCTCTCCTGAAGCCCCGCCCACCACCGGTTCCGGCTTTCCTCCCCTCATCCGGTCATTCCAGGAAACCCCCCCCCCCTCGCGTGAGTGTGTTTGTGTGTGAGAGAGAATAACTGGTTGTTTTCAATCATCACAAAAGACTGACAGACTGTGACGTCCGATGTCGTTACCGATCTGGAGTTTTGGTGAGTTCCTGCTCAGAGGTTGATTCCAAAACGTGCCGTTTCCTTTATTGAAACATGTAACGCTCCATTATATAAAGACAACTGGCATGAAAAGAGGAGCTAAAAATGATATATGTTGGCGTTTAAACTCATGTGAGGAGCTTTGACTTTTGCTTTTTTCTCTCCCCACTCAAAAATATAATTAAAGGGAAAAAAAAAACAACCCAAAACATACCGAAACCTTCAATCATTAAAACAGACCGAACACAGCGAAATTCCTCTTGTCAGATTAAGGAGAATCAGAGCCACTGGGTCTGAGATTTAGGCAAAGAATATAATTTAAGTATTTTCTTTAAAAAGTTGTCGTACTGTGAGTAAAGCCATGAAACACGGACAAAATTAATGTAAAAGTGAAAATAATTTTATGAGGAGAAACTTGTAAACTTAAAACAAAGTTAAATTTTACAAGACAGTTAACGCTGTTGTAGCAAAGAGGTGAGAAATTACCTTCTCATAAAATCACAATTTCAAACATTTTCATGACTAGTTTTTAATGACTTTATTCCCTGATGATCAGTTCACTTTTCTCAAATTTCTACTTTCATTTTAAAATATTTAACCTTTTGTCTTGGAAAATTATGACTTTGTCTCAATTATGAATGAATTCTCAAATTATTTTTTTCCCCCAAAATTTTGACTTCATTCTCAAAATGTGACACTTTTCTTGTAAAATTACAACTTACATTTTCATGATATCACTTAATATGCACCATATTTTTTCCTCAAAATAACTTCAGCAGTGGCCCCTATTGCTCTGTCTAAACTAAAACCTGTTACAGTGACACTACAGTTCTTCGGTAAAGAGCATCTGGGCTTAAAATATCACAGCTAAAAAAAAAGGCTGTGCTGCGTGTTTGCTCAGAAATTTAGAGATGTCTGCTTCAGCGAAATAAGACAACCACCAGTCAAAATGACAAAACAATCATTTATATATTATATTTTAGTTTGTTAAAGGAAGAGGCAATCTGGGATTTTTTTTTCCCCCCATTTAAGTATGTACAGTTGGATGCAAAGATAATCAGAAGATCCCCATTCAGACTGGATTTATTTTCTGAATGGGGCTTAACGGCTCGTCAACATTATAAAGCTTGTCTCAGTTTGCAGGAAGAAGATTATTATTTATAATTTAAGAGTTTGATATGTTGGTGTCAGGGTTGTTTCATGCGTTGGCGAAGTCCAGGATAGTTGGCTTTAAGAAAACAATTCAACACTACATGATGTTCTGACAAACACATTTGAGGGGGATTTTCCTTTAACGGCGCCTGATGAATTTAATCAATCAGGAAATCTGTACATAGTAAAGCTGTGTGTGAGTGCGTGAATGCGTTTGTATGCCTGTTAAACTTTGTATATGTTAATTTAAACCCGACTCCACTTCTCGGCATCTCTCTCCCGTTCAAAGTCAATGTCACTGTCCCGGTTTGGTTTAGTGCCTTTTCTCTCAGACACTCTGAAATAAAAACAGTAATACCTCTGAACAACGTCTGCCCTCTGGAGTCTGTTCGCCGCCTCACACGCTGCAATGAGACAAGGTCAAAGGTCAAATGCAGTACAGTCGAGAGAGAGAGCTGCTATTTGTTACTCTGAGTATCCTACAGCCGTGGGGGCGTAATAAAACACTGCAAGAATTTTCAGTCAATATTTGTTTTCCATTAAAAAGACAGTTAGCCTATAGTAATGCAGGCCCAGTGTGTATGTAGTATTAGTCTTCAGTGCAAGAATAACCAACAGACAACTCAACTGACTCAGAAATCAGCAGTCGGCCTATCGTGGCCACAGCCCCCACGCCAGCCCAGGCAGAATGAGGGCGATGAGGACGGAGGAGAACAGGTTGACCGCATTGTTGTCCAAGATGGGTTTCCCACAGATCCGCTGGGTGGTGGCGGACTCGTAACTCACCACCATCCCAATGCTCGAGTCGAAGCCTAGAGACAGACAGGAAGAGGAAATGGAAACCTCACTGTAAAGACTGACCACATCTGCAAATCCTTTACAGATGGAGAATCTCCGTTTTGCCTTTTGGCTTCAGGTTCTGTTCGGGTTCAAATTGCCCACATACGTTATGGCTACATTACATTTCTATTTAAAGCCTGAACGAGCAACCGTTTCCCATCTCAGTGCCATCTCCAGCTGGCGGATTCACAGGTCAAAGTTCAACGAAGGTGAACTTTGTCGAATGTGCTCATTATTTTTTTTTGAAAATCAAATCGATTAAGACACTTTAGGAAACCCTCCATAAATAAATAAAACATTTAAATCTCTAGTTCCAGCCTCTTAAATGCAAATATTTGCTGGTTTTCTGTGATAGTGAACTGAATATCTTTAGGTTCTGGAGCGTTGGTTGGATAAAACAAGCACTTGAAATACGTCAACTTGGTCTCTAGGAAATTGTGATGGACGTTTTTCATTCTGTGACATTTTATAGACCAATAATGACAATTGATAGCTGCAGCCCTGGTATACATTAATAAAATTGCATCTGACAGATCTCGGCACTGGAGCCCATCCTTCTGCTCTCATTATTGACGGTTACTACCTGAGTATTGCATGTGAGCTCCCAGGAAAGAGTCCAGCATCGATCCCAGCAGGCCAGCCACACCGCCGTACACCATGATTGGCCACTGGGGATCCGACATGTGCAGGTCGCTGACCAATAGAACCTGTGTTACAAAGTAAGCGACGCCCACCGCAAGTCCGCCGAGGAAGCTGGCGACCAGTCCGACGGGAGTAACTCCTCCGTTTGTTCCTGGAGAGTAAAAGAGCAGAATGTTGACGGAGGAATGAGAACCACAGTAGAAGAAAGTAGATCCAAATAAACAATGCATCGGTCACCACGTATGACCCGTGAATGGCACATTTTCTGTCTAAATACCAGGTGTAATAAAGTAGATTCAAGGAAAGACAACATTTTCACTCTAAAGAACTTTCTGAATATTCGGTTTCCTACAAAGTCTTGATCTGTGTCATAAATCCTTTTATTCTTCCATACATCCAGACTTTGCTCCTGTCACAGCCTTGGAAAATGAATTAAGTCACGTTGAAGCACAGACTGATGCATTTGTGCGACTTTAGATAGATGAGGCTGTGTCCAGAAAAACACAGCTGCTGTGTATGAAACTGGGCCCATACAATGAAGCAAGCTCGACTTACTGAACTGGCATCATGAAGCTAGTTACCGACTGGTTCTGTTAACTCTGGAGGTTTTCTTATCCAGTGGACCTTCACAAACTAGGCTATAAAGTATATTTTATGTAAAGCAGCTATAATCAATATTTCTTATAAAAGTAATGTATCAAATGACAATTTGAGAGTCGGCGCTCAAAGTAATTAACCTACAGAGTATTATCGGCCGAATCTGCAGCTCCCCTCGGCTTTACGGGGGTTTTTAGTGAGTTTCAGCTCATTGTTTATCTGTCCAGACCAAAGCTTTACTGTTCCAGTTCGCTCTCACAGCTCACGTAGCGTCATTTTCTGCTTTTTTCAGAGAGAAAGCTGTAAAAAGCCACTGTCCTCCACCTGCTCAGCAGCAGACAGCAGATAGACACAGTCAGAGAACAATTGGGGAACACAGTGGAGCGTTTAGCAGCTAAAGACCCAGATATTTCCCTCCCGAAGCTGGTGGAGACCAAAACCAGAGCTAAAAGAAGAGGGAATACTGGACTTAGATTTCCACAACAGCTCGGCCACACTGTTTACTGCCCCATCACATCAGCTGGTCAATCAATACACAGATACTGATCAAACAAATGTTGTCGCCCAGCAAAAAACTTCCACATATGATACACCTATCCTATCCTCAATGAGGGAAAACCTCGGAGGAGCTGAAGCAGAATTAGCAGAATGCAAAGCACCCCCTGGCTCTCTTTGGCTGCTTACCTGCCGGGACTTTGTTCCAGGTGGTGATGAGTCTAGGCTGTGATTTGCTGAGGACGGGTCCCACCTCTGATGCCCAGGTGTCCCCGGTGCTGCACGCGAGCGCGCCCACTAGAGAGAGGCACATCCAGGAGGCGGAGTACTGTTTACTGAAATCAATGGGGATCTCACCTGGACCCACCTGAAACACAGCCGCCATTTTAAAGAGTTATAATCATCAACTAGGGGGAAATAAACACAGCTTTATTGGTTTCATTTGCATTTAATAGAAAGTATTTTGTTATTAGCAGGTATTTTTTGTCATTTTAGCTGCAGAAATTGATTGAAAAAAAAATTCAGTCCTCAGTCGAGTTTCCAATCACCTCTATCATATACAGCAATGCCAGCTCTGTAGGAACTCCTCCATTACAGAAGACCTGAATCCAGTTCCTCTGACCCCCTAACACAAACAGAAAGGTTTATACATTTAAATTTAGATCAGTTTAAAAAAAAAAACACCATCACATCTCTCACCTTCTTTGTACTCTGCGTCTATTTTCTTCTTCTGTGCTCCCCCCCAGCGGGTCAGTCTGGAGGAGGTGATGAAGAAGGCCAGCAGAGAGGAAAAGAAGCTTAAGTTGGCCATCGTCAACACAAACCCCACCAGGAGAGCTGAGGAGACACGTTTCACGTCAGAGAAACAGTCTGAATCCTCCAAACAGATGTAAAAACTTACCTCACAGGCTATGATGTTGCTTTAAAGCACAAGTCTGGTGCTCTTCATTATTTTTTCTATAATCAAATCCCATGTGCAGACTCAAACCACCTGTGTGATAAGCTTGGGACCACAGCTACAACGATTAGGCAATTAATTGATTAGTCCGCTGACAAAAAAAAGAGAATAATCGGCATCTACTGTTTCAGTAGTGTTTCAAGTAGCAGTGGAAAAATATGCTGGTTCAAGTTTCTCATTTGTAAGAATTTGATGCTTTTGTTAGTCATATGCGATAATAAACTTGCTAAACTTGATAAAACAATGTTTAATTCAGTAAAATAAGCAATTTGAACTTATCTCCTTGGGTTGTGGGAAAGAATAACATGCTTTTTTTTTTTTTACTATTTTCTTATATTTTATAAACAAAACGAGTAATAGATGAATCAAGAATATATAAATAATGAAAACAATCGTTGGTTGCAGCCCCACTCAGGAAAAACCCAGAGACAAGCTGAAATCTATAAAGACTGGACAAACCACCAACAACTTGAAAGTCAGGAGGGAGGAGCGTAAACCTTGGGACTCATTGAACACGTGAGAAAACACACCGAACCACGGGTCAGTAGACGACCCCACGAATCCAGCGAGAAACGCCAACTATCACGTTTTCCTGTACCAAACAAACGTGGACGGCAACCTGCAGTTTGGGCTGTTTTTAATGCATGTTAATATGCTTATATTTGTGCTGAAGCGATGTAAACTTTAAAAAATGGTTTATAAATATATAGTTTCATTTTTTAAAAGGCTCAGTAATTTACTTAAGCAGCTGGACACTAGTGTTTTTAACAAACAAACAGGAGGAGATATACAGTATAAAGCATTAGTTGGGGACTATTTTCAGCAGCGAATTAATCCACGTTTGGTGCTCTAGTGAGTATTTGGGGCAGCAGGACGGTGCGTGTGTGTGTGGGACTGATTCAGAATAAACTACAGCGTGTGTGTGTTCATATCAGGCTTTGGACACACACACACACACACTACTTCAATTCATTGTTGGTTTTGGTCTTTTCATGTGATTAGTTGGTAAGACTATACTTAAATGCTAAACATGTTCCTGATGGACGAACAGGCCAAACAAATACATTTCCATGTACTATTAAAGAGTCACAGACCAAAGTGATGCTCACAATGGCGACATCTTACATTAATGTTTCATCCCGGCCTTCGGTGTTTTGGTGTTTACTTTAGGGACTTTTTTACTTTAACCGCAAATGATTTGCTTCTTGGAAAGCCTAAATAACGTCATCAGATAGAAGAAGAATCGACACGAACGTCACATCGAAGTAAACTGTTCATCCGTTTTCTGATAACGAGCTTTACTGAGGAAATGTCGGTCACAAAACTTCGACCAAACATCCCGGTTTTAAATGTATTATCCAGGGTTTTTTTTAACTCCTTTCGGCTCAGGAAAAAAATGCAAGAGTGCTGAAGAACAGCTACTTCATTCACAAAACACAGTATCACGGTGGAACATCAGCTGACTGATGTTTAATGTCACCATTAAGTTGGATCCTGCTTTATGTTCAATAATAATTTTAGTTTTATAAAAGACTGAAGATAAAAATACATGAACATTATGAGAGAAGGAACAATAAGACATTTGTAAATTAAATTTAAAACCTTTAAATACCTCCTAAGCTCTTTTTTTTTTTTTAAGAAAAAAACTGAAGACCTGCAGATACCTTACAACCCTGAGCAATTTTCTTTCAGGATGTCTGAAGTTCTGTCTTTCTCATTTTCTCACGACACAATTATAGCAAAAACAGTAACGTTGTGGGCGGGAAAACCGAAACCCTGATCTAAAAAGAAGCCGAAATGCTTCGTAAGCCGCCGGGTCGAGCGACGATTCTCTGTGGGTTCATCGCCACAAGCAGCTCCGCTCACATTGCAGCCAGTGTGATCCACGGTCGCATTTGCGGACACGCACTCACCTCCCAGGGCTCCTGAGCGATCCAGAGTGCGTCTCTTCAGCGCCCTGACCGTCAGCACGAGGGGAACCAAGATGGAGAACAACCACCGCCACGGAGACACTGGCTGCAGTGTGCCTGTAAGGAGGCACACAAACCCACACTCAGACCACCGACACGATCACTGCAACATCTTTCCACCTGAGAAAGCCCTGAGAGAGCTCAGGTTTCTCAGGTGAGGTTATGCTGAGGAAACCACACAAGCTATGAACATGAAAAATGGTGAAGCTGAGGATGTTTGTTCAGCTTCTAACCATTCTGTGTTAACTTCTGAGCAGAAATGAAACTGAGCATGAAGACTGAAGAAATGAGGGCAGTAAATCAGCACATGAATTTGGTTTGACATTTTTTCAGGCTTATTTTAAGAAAGGTTTCATGCAACCGGGCATGTGAAACTTAAAACCTTCAGTGGTTACGTTCACTATATATATATAACAAAAAAACCCTTCAGATAGTCTTTCCAGACAGGCAGCTCACCATAGTAGGTGCTGATGGTGAGGGAGACGACCCAGAAGAAGAGGGAGAGCGCCAGAGTGGCGCACAGCACGATCATATCAGTCATCATCTTGATGTAATGCTTCATCAGCACGTCCTTCTCAGAGCGCATGCTGAAAGACAGCTCGAGCTGCAGGACAGAAGACATGGGCAGATCAGTGTGTGTCTGGTTGTTACATCGCTGCTGGGATGAAGGAAAGACATTGTGGGTGAAATTCTCAGATTTTCTCTACATTATTTCTATCGGTCACGACAGTATTTTACTGGCCACCCTTTGAGCCACAACAGCAGATGGACCGGATCCACCACGCCACCAAGTTTCCTGTTTACTAGTGGCTGGACTCAACGACAAGTGTTTAAGATGATTTCTGAGCCATAATGGTTCCCTCAGGAGCTGGTGGAGACCAAAAACCCACTGCTTCAATTATTATATTTAGTTTTATTAGTACTATTATTCACCCTATTATTAGAATTATTACTTTTATTATTAGTCTTGTTATTGTTATACATATTTATGTTGTACATGTACTGTGCTCAAGTTTTCAGGGGATGGATCATCAGGTATCTTCATAGGTTCATTTCCTAGTTTGCTACGTGAAATGCCCCGGATTTACTCCATCTCATTTGGGTCTAAATAATTTGATTTAAATATGAAAATATGTCGAAATGGTCTCGTAGAGGGACTCTAGAAACCTGAATGATCTTTGTTTAAATTGTGGTCGTTTCTTGTCAAGTTTTGCGCTATCAAACTGATTTTTTTTTGTGTGTTGTTAATTTCCTGACTATCCTACCTTGCCCGACACCTCGAGCCTGATTAGGAAGACGAATAACCTCTAGACTTTTTAAAAAGGTTTTTGCTTTATCAAAGTATCTTTGGACAGTGCCCTTTCTCCATTTGCCCTTGCTACTCTTGCAGTTCCTGTCTTTCATTCATGAACGTGTTATTTTTTCCTCGTTTCACTCCTTATTTTCATTTCACTCCTCTCTCCGTCATTTCCTGTATCTGAATTCATATAAAATATGAATTATCACTGCTATTTCACGTTTGTACATAGTTATGTTATTTACATACCTTATTAAAAATAATTCAATAATAGATAGAGAGCAGCTCTGTGGGCGGAAACAGACTTGTTGATGAGAGAGGTCAGAGGTCAGACTGGTTGGAGCTGACAGAAAAAGGCTACGGTGACTCAGGTAACCGCTCTTTACACCTGTGGTGAGCAGAGAAGCATCTCAGGGTGAACAACACGTCCAACCTTGAGGTGGATGAGCTACAACAGCAGGAGACCACGTCAGGTTCCAGTCCTGTCAGTGAAGAAGAGAAACCTGAGCCTGCATTGGACACAGGCTGCACCAACACTAGACAGGTGAAGACTGGAAAAACGTGGCCTGGTCTGACGAATCTGGATTTCTGCTGAGGCAGCAGATGGTTGGGTCAGAATCTGGCGTCAGCAGCATGAATCCATGGACCTGACCTGCCTCACGTCAACACCCCAGGCTGCTGCTGGTGGTTTCATGGTGCAGGGAGGTTTTCTTGGCTCCACTTTGGGCTCCTTAGTACCAGTCAGTCATGGTTTGAAGGCCTCAGCCTGTCTGAGTGTCGCTACTGACCATGTGCTTCACTTCATGGCCACAGTTCACCATCTTCTAACGGCTACTTCCTGCAGGATAATGCTCCATGTCACCGAGCAAAAGTCGTCTCAAACCGGCTTCGTGAACACGACCGTGAGCTCGGTGGACTCCGGTGGCCTCCCCAGTAGATCCAGACCTCGAATCCAGTAGACCACCTCTGGGATGTGGTAGAACAGGAGACTGACAAATCTTCAGAAATGATGCGATGCCATCAGGTCAACATGGACCGGAACCTCAGGAGAGTTTCCACCATCTTGAGGAATCCACGAAGACCCGAGGCTGTTTTTTGAGCACTCCGTCAAAAAGGCGCTTCGCGGGGATTTTGTTTCTATGACAACACCGCCTTGACAACTTGTAAACGGAAGCGGCCTGACATTCGCCAGGTAGCACTCGCCAGCCACACCCTGTGTCCGGCCGCTCCGCTCCCACAGATGGGCTTCTCTGACTCTGTTCTGACATATCATCACATACAGCTCGGGATGGGAAGACCACAACTGGCTTCCCCCTCATTTCCTCGGTTACCAGGGCGACGGGCCCCGACTCGCCTGACTGGTGGCCCGAACAGCGATTTCTGGAAGGTTCGGAGATTTTCGACCAGAGGCGCTCGGAGCTGCCTGATTAAAAAAAAATTATTTAAAAAAAAAAAAAAAAAAAAAAAAAGCAGACGCTGTGTCCAGCGTTTCTTCTCTCGGCGGCCAAACTGGGACCAAACGAAAATAGACGGTATATGGAGACAGGTGTCTTGGGGATAGCTAAGCCTTTAACTTCAAATTCATTGACACCTGCTGTATGAACCCGCACGAACGGCACAAACCGCCGGGGGGTGTGTGTGTTAAATAATCATTTCATTGTTTGCCATTTTTAAAACCAAAATGGAAAAGACAAATGAAAATCTTAAAAGGAGTTCGTTATTTAAGTCAATATGAACACATGTGACCAATATTTACATGCGCAGCCGTGTTTTAATAGCCGCCGAACCTCGGTATAGCATGAAAGCGGACAGGTTTTGGCGCGAGGAGAAGATGTCGGCGGTACATTTTAGAAACCAGACAGGTCAGTTTTTATGGAACCGAGAGCCACTCTGTTGGGTTCTCCGTAAGCATTTGCAGCCGTTTCTAACTTCCAGCTCTTGATATCTGTTTAAAGCCAACTCACCAGTTACCTCCGGCGCCATCGCGAGTTAACGTCGCTCCCCTTTAACCCACTTCGAAAGCAAAGTTCCGGACAATTACTCCAGCGAAAGCGAACGTGTTTCGTTAAGCGGCCGGCTAATACAAGTCAAACGGCCGCTCAGCTAAAGCTCTGTGTTAAACACCGGAGGGAAAGGCAGGGCGGAGGCATTTAATTGACGAACATACTTCCGCAAAAAAACCGTTAACGGTTCTTGTTTTTGGTTTTTTGGGTTTTTTTTTTCTTAATTGTTTTTTATTTTATAAGCGGTAACACACGCTCCTCAATACGGTTTAGAAAGTAACTAGGTACATATACTCAAGTACTGCACTCATGGACGGACTTTGAGACAGTGCACAGACTCAAAGGCCCGTCACCCCTTCAACATGAGATCATTTTGGTCCTCTTGTGTCTCCTGCTGGTGGTTTAGTGTCTCTTTATAGTTGTTTTGAGTCTGTGTGGTCATATTGTGTATCTTTGTGATGGTTTTGTGTCTGTTCGTTGCTGTTTTGTGTCTCTTTGTAGTTTTACATCTCTTTGTGGTCGTTTTGCATCTGTCTTTGGTCGTTTTGTGTCTCTTTGTAGTTTTACATCTCTTTGTGGTCATTTTATGTCTCTTTGGGTCACTTTGTGTCTCTTTGTGGTCGTTTTGTGTCTCTTTGTGGTCGTTTGCATCTCAAGTATTTTCATTTTATGCTACTCTATACTTCTACTCCATTACAATCCAGAGGCAAATATTGTTTGTTTTGCTCCACTACATTTATTTTATAACTGTTATAACTGTTGGACTGTTGGTCAGACAAAACAAAATGTTTGAAGACGTCTCCTTGTGCTCTAGGAAATTCGAATGGGCAATTTTCCCTTTTTTTTTTTTTTTTTTTTAATTTTACAGACAAAATTATGAAACAATTAATCAGTAATGAAAATAATTGTTAGCTGCAGCCCTAATCATTTTAAAAGTTGAATTTATTTTAAACATCAGTCTTTAGGTTCGGACTGTAGGTTGCACAAAACAAAAAATGTGAAGGTGTTTCTGTGGGTTATGGGTATAGACTGGGACAGCTTTTCCCACCATTTTCTGAATTTTTACAAACCATACATTGAAGCAGGAGTACACAGAAAAGGAAGAAAAAAAAAAACCTTTCAAAATCTCTAAACCTCGGTAAATAACATGTTATATTCCATTTGTTTAATCTCTATACATACAGAAATAACTCCCCCGAGTCTAGTCAGAAATGTTGAATTATACTTACACACACTTCAGGAAATATGACTTCAGACTTCTTCAATTGCTGTATTGTTTTTAATATGCAATATTGTAAAAGAGGCTGGACACAGGGTGATCTAAGACCTGCAGCAGAGACACACAGTCCTCAGTGTTTAAATCCCAACACCACCCATTCATAAGGATTCTCTGCTAAATGATCCATCGAGATTGGTCTTTTAAGCACTCCGTGTTAACTTCTGAGTAGAAATGAAACCGAGCATGAAGTCTGAAGAAATGAGGGCAGTGAATCAGGGAAGAGCACATGAATTTGGTTTGAGATTTTTTCAGGCTTATTTTTAAAATTCAGGGAATTATCATAAGCCTCCTTCTTCCTCGTGTAATTTCTGCACTTCTCCCGATCGTCACGTAATTCAAAGATGTGCACAAGATGCGGCCTGTAATCCGCGATCACATGGGGAAACATCTTTCCTCCCAAAAGCCGAGAAAGCAGCCGAGCACAAACAGAGCTCTGTCTCCATCTGTTCACACAGTCGTCCTCTTCCACATGAACACAAGCTCTATTATTTCACTGTCTGAGTGTCTTTAGTGGGAGCATCTTGTTAGATCTTCTGGTAGTTTTTAAACAAACACCCCCTGCGTCACTGTGTGTTTTTCTGTGTACGGGGCCATGGAAGGGAACAAGCTATTGATCGGGTTAAACTTGCTAAACTGATGCTCTATTACTGTGTAACATACTGAGAATACAGATTCTGTAGAGGAGGTTTGAGAAGTTTGCACAAAACACAAATACTTTTCCCTATGTAAGAAATGTCCTGTGTAACTGACATCATGTTGATAACAGGTGTTCTACTCAGTAAAAGAGCAAACTACGATATTGATACTCAATTGATAAACATATTAGTTCTTTAAGATTTATTGCTTGTGGTTTTTTTAGCCATGCTAGAACCACGCGGTTGGTCCACTACTGGTTGGATTATCATGACATTTTGTACAAATATTCGTGTTCCCAGGGGATGAATCAGAATAACGGTGGTGATCCTCCTGATTTTATGAGAAAATCTTTCAAAACAATACTATAAATCCACAGCCATGCCAGTGGATTTTTTTTTTTTTAACTACCACTTAACAGAAAGTACAGCTGAGGTGGGTAGGAATGTCATTAGTTTTGCAGGTATTTGGTCATAAACACAAAGTATTTGACCTGATGATGGCGCTAGATGAAAAGTCAGGAGATCACCAGAATTACTACGGTTCATCCTAAGGGCAACGTTAGTGGTTGTACCAAATTCATGGCCAGCATCCAGTGGTTATCAGGACATGTTGCCAAAAACTGCAAATGTGAATGCATGGTTGCACCGGAAGAAAAGCCAAGGCATCACCAAGGTCAGTAGGATTCATCATCTGGGAACCATGAATGTCTGAACCAAAAAAATAAATAAATATATCGTGTGACAATCCAT
Organism: Xiphias gladius; assembly: GCF_016859285.1. Taxonomy (NCBI): domain Eukaryota; kingdom Metazoa; phylum Chordata; class Actinopteri; order Istiophoriformes; family Xiphiidae; genus Xiphias; species Xiphias gladius. Next base: position 2,654,168 of record NC_053401.1, on the reverse strand, counting down.
CCAATAGTTGTTGAGACATTTCAGTTGAACTGACCGACTGATTGTTGGGTGGAAGGATCATTTGCTCCTTCCACCCTCAAAACCTCGAAAGATTGCTTTCTTTTCTAGATTCATAGCACTGAATATTCCACTGCAAATTGAATATTGTTGGATTTTTGGCTACTACTACTAAAAAAGGAACCTGAAGATGCTTGGTGATTGGGCTTTTTCACTGTTTGACACCTTAAAGACTAAATGATGGATTTATTAATCAAAAAAAAAAAAAAAGCAGCACATCAATTAGTAATGAAAAATAATTGTTAGGTGTAACCCTAAGTGAAAACTTTTGGCCTGATGGTGGCGCAAATCGAAAATTCAGGGGGGGGGGTAATCTAATTGAGTATGAATCATCCTCTGAGGATCCTGAACGTCTACGAGTACTGAGATTTCTAAATGTGTACACAAATCTGTAAATACAGACTGAGACACAGTTTCACTACTCTCCGCACACACATTTGCTAATAATGTTGCCACAATAATACCCCCACATATCCGACTGTGGCTCCACTGCAAATTCTTCCGCACTTACTTAGTTTGGAGCTCTGGACTTGCCGTAGTGTTTTCATCCAGTGTAGCCAATATGGCGTCCTGCGGTTTGCCGTTTGGCTGGATACAGGCACATTTTTAAATTATTCTCGTTTTAAGCAAATATCTGAGGTCGTTGATGGCATCAGTATGAAGAGCTACATTTAGAAAATAACGTGAAGCCGTTTTAAAGTCGGTAAATTGAGTGTATTTTGGTCGGAAGAGTGATGTTACCTTACCCAGACGCTAGCCTGTCACTGGGCTAGCCCGGTCGGCTGGCCGTTAGCTCGCACGGACAGGCAGCTGCCCCGTCTGCGGGAGTATCTCTGACCCAATGACCGAGGCGGAGGAGCTGCGGCCCGTTCCCCGGGAGCGGGCCATCCTGGAGAGCTTCTTCACGCAGCTCGGCATGTTTTCTTTCGACCGGGCCAAGGACTACGTGGAGAAGGAGAAGGACAACAGCAAGAGCGCCGGGGCCATCTGGGCCGCGCTGCTGGCCGCCCTGGCTCACCTGGCCGCCGCGGAGAAGGCGTACCACAACATGACATTCCTGGGACAGAAAATGGGTAACGTTAAAAACACTTCGCAGGGAGGGTGAAACAAGTTGTTGTCAAAGTCTGAAAGCGCTTGAACCGTTTCTCTCTGCTAGAAATGTCATCGCAGCCGCTTTACAACACCATCACAGCGCGTTGTTGCTTATAAATGTCGAGATGCTAAAGTTAGCGTGCACACTGTAGTTTACTAGATGGTGGTGATGATGTGATCATCGGTGATGTGGTCTCCGACTCTTAAATACGACAGGTGTTTTCCTAAAAACTGTCACTAACGTATGGTTTCAATCACAAAGCATAAACTTTCTTTTCCAAACTGCGAGGCCCCCCTCTGACGACCTTTGACCCAGGGCCTCCATGTAAACACAGCTCTACATATGTAAACATGCACCTCAAAACAATAGCAAGGTTTATTAAAAGCCATTTTTAAATGTTGATATTAGAAGACTTTAACATTGTAATCAGGATATTTATTTTTCTTTCAGCCCAAAGACCAGAGTAGGTTGCCACCTCTGTCTGAAACATCTTTCTATGCTCCACCACGTCGTGTGAAAATGGTTGTGTTGTTGTGCAAATAATAAAACTTTAACTCTGGGATATTCTTACTAACTTAACATGGACTCAGCGAGCACTCTATCAGGAACACCAGGCTAATACCGGGTGGTTCCTCCCTTTGCTCTCAAAACAGCCTCAGGTCTTCGTGGACTGGATTCCTAAAGATGGTGGAAACTCTCCTCTGAGGTTCCGGTCCATGTTGACCTGATGGCATCGCATCATTTCTGAAGATTTGTCAGTCTCCTGTTCTACCACATCCCAGAGGTGGTCTACTGGATTCGGGGTCTGGATCTACTGGGGAGGCCACCGGAGTCCACCGAGCTCACGGTCGTGTTCACGAAGCCGGTTTGAGACGACTTTTGCTCGGTGACATGGAGCATTATCCTGCAAGAAGTAGCCGTTAGAAGATGGTGAACTGTGGCCATGAAGTGAAGCACATGGTCGGTAATGACACTCAGACAGGCTGAGGCCTTCAAACCATGACTGACTGGTACTAAGGAGCCCAAAGTGGAGCCAAGAAAACCTCCCTGCACCATGAAACCAGCAGCAGCAGCCTGGACTGTTGACGCGAGGCGGGTCGGGTCCATTGGATGTTTCCGTCCGATGAACTTCTGCTCACTGTTTGTTTTTTGTTTTTGGCACCAATCTGACTAAAAACTCCAGAGACTCTAGAGAGATCAGCAGGTTCAGAGACCCTCAAACCAGCCCGTCTGGCACCAACAATCATTTCATGGTCCAAGTCACTGAGATCACATTTTCTCCCCGTTCTGATGTTTGATTTGAACATTAACCGGAGCTCCTGACCTGCATCTGCAGGATTTCATATGCTACACTGCTGCCACGTGATTGGCTGACCGGACAATCGCATGAACGATCAGGTGTGCAGGTGTCCCTAATAAAGTGCTGAGTGAGTGCATGTGAGATCAAGACACCCAGACAGCTGGAGTTTTCCAACACCAGATGGCGCTGTAGCACACGAATGCTGCAGAAAAGTCAACCGTTATCTTGTGGTGAAACGCAGTCTACAACCAAAGACTGAGCGGCGGCGTTCTTTCTCCTCTGTGTCTCCCTGCAGGGGGCCAGTCCTTCTTCAGCCGGAAGGACTCCATCCGCACCATCTACACCTCCCTCTACAACGAGCTCCGGAAAGTGGTGACGATGGGGCGCCACAGCCAGCCGGGCTCCACCTCCTACCTGGAGGACCTGCTGTCGCACCTGTCGGAGCAGCTCTGCCACTTCACGCAGGCCCGCATGGAGATGGCCGACCTGTACGAGAAAATGCACTCGCTGGGCAGCCAGAAGAGCATCAACTCAGACGAGCTGGTCACCACACTGGAGGCCGTCCTGCAGAAATACAGCTCCAAGTGCGTATCCGTTTGTGCCATCTTTTTCCTGCCTGTGGCGGAGAGTAACAAAGTACCTTTAAGGCACCTGTACTGTACCTGAGTATTTAATTTTCTCTTACTTTATACTTCTACTCCACTTCATTTCAGAAGGAAATACCGTTGTTTGTTTTCCTTCACTACATTTATTCAACACCCGCTTTTACCGGTTGTTTAGCAGTTGAAGGTTTTTAAGTTGCACAAAATCTGCGTTTTGAACGATCTTACTCCTTATTTTCTTTTTTTTTCAGCTCAGGTTTCTAGTATTTTCTCTAATTGAATCTGAATTCTAGTGCAGCAACTTGCCTCATTCCATCGTGTTTCAAGCTACAAACTAATTTCTAGGAAAGAGCTGATTTAAATTAAAAAAAAAAAATTTAGGACTCAATTTTTCTGCATAATGAGGAATTGTACTGTTGATTCTTCAAGTACGTTTTGTTGATAATACTTCAGTGCTTTCAGATTTGACGTATTTTTATAGTGTGGTGTTGCTACTTTTTAGGTAAATAAGGGCTTAAATAAACGCTTCCTCCACAACTGGTTCCCGGTTTGGCCTGGATTATAAAAAACACAGGAAGAAATTAGTGAGATATAAGAGAGTAAAGGAGAGAGTGACATATTGGGGTCAGAGGAGGAAAACTTTGTGCTTAATCCAGCAAATGCAGGATTCCAACTTTTTCCCCGGAGACATGTCAGCGAAACCGAGTCCTGCAACGGTAGCAGGAGCGAAAGCTGCGGTCGAGCTGTCGACTGAGCTGCAGCAGGTCGCAGTGTGACACACCGCACATCACCAGTGTGACCGTGCGCTGAAGGGTGAAGGTGATGCTCTCATCAGCAGACCTGGAGAAATAAATGGACAGCAAATACAGAGCGTGTGTGTGTGTGTGTGTGTGTGTGTGTGTGTGTGTGCAGGCTGAGCTCACACTCAGGTTCAGACTTAAATGCAAATGTATTCTCAGCACAAAAAAGAGACAGCTGCCTTCAGGTGACTACAAATAAGGCCTGCTGCTGTCTTTGCATTTGTTTGCCCGTTTAACGGCGAACCTCCTCTTCATCGCTCCTTCAGGTTCCACCACCCCATCCTGGGCCGCGTGGAGGAGGGCTTCCAGACGGAGGTGGACGTGGTGACCCAGTTACTGCGCTGCCAGGCCCAGGTGTCCGAGTGGCATTTCCTGCCCGCTCTGCTCAGCCTGCACGGCGCCAACTCCAAGCTCACCGCCTGGGGTCAGCTCTTCCAGCGGCAGAGAGAGACCCGCAAGCACCTGTTCGGAGGCCAGTCCCAGAAGGCCGTGCAGCCTCCGCACCTGTACGTGTGGCTGCAGCGCTTCCAGGCGGCGCTCCTCGCCAAGTTCAGCTTCTACTTCCACGAAGCCCTGAGCCGGCAGACGGCCCCGGCCGACATGAGGGCCCTGACCGCCCGCACCACGCCGGACTACCACGGCAAGATCTGCTCCTTCGTCCGCAAGCACGACGCCAGCAACGTGTCTCTGGTGTTTGACAACCGCGGCTCAGAGAGCTTCCAGGGCCACGGCTACCACCACCCGCACTCGTACCGGGAAGCGCCGAAGGGCGTGGAGCAGTTCCCCGCCGTGGTGTCCCTGCCGTCGGGGGAGCGGCCGCTCACGCACTGGCCAAACGTCATCATGATGATGGGAGACCGCGCCGCTGAGCTCAACACCCTGGACAAGGTGGTGCACTTCTATGACGACAAAGTCCAGAGCACCTACTACCTGACGCGGCCCGAGCCTCACTTCACGCTGGTGGTCATCTTTGACGGCAGGAAGTCAGAGAAGGATCTGCACATCGCTGCCTTCCTGCAGGAGATCTCGTGCTCGCTGCGAAACTCCAAACCCTTCAGCACTCTCAAACCTGGGTCCAAGGGCTGAGCTACGAGCGAACAGCGCGCAGAGATGGTGAAGATGGAGCCGATGAAGAACCTCGAATGAAACGGAACCTGCCCGCTCAAATCATTTCCTACAGATAACCGAGATGCTCATGCTGGACAGGAAGCTGCGGTCCGGCCACTGGTTGCTTTAGCAGGCCTTTGTGTTGCTTTGAATCTCATTTCGCCAAAAAATGTTCCCGACCAAAGAGATTTTATTTTCCTCGCAGCTTCTGAGATCACGACAAACCGCCTGTTGCTAGAGCTTGAAGCCTTTGTTTAGAATGTATTAAGGATTTTAATTATTTTGCGTCAATTACTGTTTTAACATGTTTACTTCTTATTTTAAAGAGCTCACATCCACCATGATTGATACTGTTTAAATAAAGCTTTGAGACGACTGCCTATCTGGTCTCATTTCCTCAACCTGAAATATCCAACGATTAGTTAACCAACGTGAAACTCAATCAGTTGTTAGTCTTGTTTAGAGCGTTGGCCGATATTAGCTCGATTTGACTCGTTTGCTGGATGACGGGTAACATGAAACTGCAGTACACTGGACATACAGCATGTTTGATGCTGTTACATAAACTTAAACTGAATTAAATTATTACATCTTGTTCACAATTTAAAAAAAACTTGGATGGATCCTGTCAAAAATGTGATGTATTCATATATATATATATATATATAATAAAAACAACCTCACTGCTGTACATAAAAGTTTATTTTGAGCTGTGACACGTTCACTGACTGGAGGTATAGAAGTGTTGAGCAGCGATGCATTCACTTACCCCTGCACTTATACCGAGGTGCCTTTGAACTGTGACGCATTCACGTGACAGAGACAGGAAAAAGTTGACGAAAGCACTAATCTACAGAACACACTGGAGGTTTATTGAGTGTTCAAACAAAACATTTAGTGACATTTCATTTAAAGAAAGGTTCGTTCGGTGAACGGCCGCAATGCTAATTCATTCAGGTTTATTTATAATATAAATACAACACATTGATACAATCCATTTGGCTATGCGAGCTCTTCTCTAGGAAGCTCAGTTTTCAAATACAGCAACACTAACGGACAAAAACCATTTCCTTTATTATCAAACACATTCAAAGAAACCTCCCGTTGAGTTAAAATGCACCAACATGTGATGATGCTACATGCCAAGTACACGGTCCTATACATCAAAGTGCAATGTCACGATGGGTTAATGCTAGAATTCAGAATTCAGTCGTCTACTAAACACTTTATGATTATTTCATTCAGAGTGCTGCTGCTCTTCGTTCAGGACATGCGTGAGTGGATTCCCAGCTCCCCAAAAAAGACGAGGGTTAAAAAAAAAAAGGCACTTTCACATACACACACACACACACACACACACACACACACACACACACAGATGTGCATCCGTAGCCCATCTCAGCGCGTCATGTCTCATTTGAATCACACAACTCGCATCAGTTACCAGCCCGCGCGGAGGCCACATTCAGTGTGCTGTTCAAGTGTTTTTTTTTTTTGGGCGTTTACACACAGAGCCCCACCCTGTTAGCTTATTGTGAATTTAAGGTTAACTAGTGACTTGAGTGTAACAAGCAGGTAAACCGTTATTTTGACACACACACACACACACACACACGCGGAAAGAGGCATGCTTTTTGCATTCGCTCCGTTTTTCCTAACTTGCACTTGCGTGTTCTGGCACTCAAGGCAGGCATGAATTATCTAGCATCTATCACTATTCTAGTGCTTCTGCACTTACAAGGGAGCAGAACAAGGGCAGGCAAGCAGGGCACACACACACACACACACACACACACACACACACACAAACAAGAACTAAATCATACACCCCCCCAATCCCAGAAAAAGCTCTGTCCAAGCCCCCTCCGCCACTCGACCATCACACCCTGTTTGAAAAGCTCCGGTCCGAGCGTGGGGTTTCCCCTCCGAGAAAAAAAAGACCACGAGAAGGCCGTTAAAGAGTTTAGCGAGTCGCCACCGCGGCTCACTGAACATTCAATGGCTGAACAGTCGTTGATTACTGGAAACATTCATCACATAGCTGGACGTTGGGTAAATAACGTGAGTTTGGTGTCACCGACGACCTCAGGAGGCGTGTTGTGGTTTGAGGTGTAAGTGAGCTTAGCAGCTGAACCGAGTGAGAAATAAAAAAATAAAGTTACGGGTCACGCAGACGTCGTCGGACCAGAGTTGTGCCTTCACTCCGCCGCGTCCTCCCCGGCCGGTCCGGATACGGCGGCCAATGGCGACAGGCTCCCCGGCTGGCGCAGGCCCGACATTCACGTCACTGAAACTACATTTTCTACCGGAGCTGAACTACACCCCCCACACCCCCCCGCGCGACTGCGGTCTCTTACACGGGGCGGGAGGCTCCGCGCACGCTCCTTCCCGCGTCTCTTCATCTGCAGTTCTTTTAGCTAACCCTTGATAAATGCTTCAATACATGGAGAAAGTAAACTCCTACACACCTAGAGAGTACACACCAACCTGACGACACATAAATATTATGGCATATCATATCATAGGTCATGTCATATATTATATTTTATTACTACATTAAAACCCTTTTCGTCTTTCCCACCGTTGACTATAAACATTAAGCAGTACCCTGATCTCCTCTTCTGGCCCATTTTTGGCCCGGGTAGGCCCGACCTCAGCCTCGTACCGGCCTGGTCTGGCTCACATGGTGCAGGATTTGTCCAGCGGTGGGGGCAGAGGTGGGGTGCTGCTCTTAGGCGGGACCATAGGCTTGGGCCTCAGGGCGGGGGGCCGCAGCGGAGCCCCGATGCGGGCGGCAGCCACGGGCTTGAAGGAGCCCAGGGCGTCGGGGGAAGGGTTGGCCGGTCTGGGGGGTCCCGGCGGAGGTCCGGGGAGCGGGCTGATGGGGCTCAGAGGACTGAGGGGGCTCGGAGTGCCGGGGGTGCCGGGGGTTCCCGGCGTGCCCGGGGTGCTGGGAGTGCTGTGGGGGCTGGGGGACTCGGAGGAGCAGGCGGTGATGGGGCCGTTCTTCACCTGCTCCAGAGTGTCCAGCACCACGTCGGGAGCTGGCCGGCAGCCCTGCCGCTCCAGCTGCCTCAGCTCCCCCAGAGCCACGGTCACCGTCTCCTCGATGTCCTGCAGGCGGCGGGAGGAGGATTAAAGGGGAGTCCGTGACGTTTTTCATCAAAACGCAAAGAAAAAGCAGACATTAAAGTCCAACTGAAGTGAAGCGGCGTGTAAGTCACGTGTTCTGCGTTTGAGAAAAAAAATCTGAAACCGCGAGAGGGAAATGATATTTTCAATTCTTTGGTGTCAATACATTAAAAAAAGCGATGACTACCTGTGATTTCAGTTGGACTTTAAATCCCGATCAGTGCAGCTTTAATCAATACCGCCTCTTTAAGTTGCCTGACGGCCCGCGGTCGTGTTTGTGTACCTGTGCCAGCGTGTCGGGGTCCAGGACTCTGGATCGATGGGAGTCGCCGAAGCCATGCTGCCCGCTGCTCGAGCGCCGGATGGGCGTGTCCTCGGGCCTTCGCAGCGAATCGTGGCGGCTCACCGTCATGGTCACGGCGGCGGCGGAGCGGCGGCGGCGCTCGGGGCTGTCCAGGGGCGGGGTCAGGCCCTGGCCCCGTCCCAGCAGCAGCTCCCTGGGACTGAAGTGACCCGTCACCGGGGGCGAGCTCCGCTCCATCACCCCGCCGTTCCCGTGGTTGTCGTTGGAGCGGCCGAGGGGGCGGCGGAATAAACCGTCGGTTCGCTTCCTCCTGTGGCTGCGATCAGGGAGTACGAACACTGTTAGCTCAGGTCACCAGTAGAGCTGCTACCGTTAGTCGGATAATCGATCGGTTGATCGACCGCAAATTAATCAAATAGTGACCGGGGCCTTTATTTACCTCAACTTATTTGTAATTCCCTGTTTAATAAGGATGATTTTAGTAGAAAGCCCAAAATTTCCTGGTTTCAGCTTCTTAAATGTCAGACTTTGTGGCTTTTCCTTGTATCACATCAGTAAACCGAATCTCTTCGTCGTCACCTTGGGCTCCAAGAAATTTCGCAGTTTCTTTCGCAGTTTTCTTAGGTTTTACAGACCAACTGACTAATCGAGAAAATAATCAGCAGATTCATCGATAACGTAAAATAACTGAACTCACGTATGACTCGGGATTGAGGGGATGATTTTGGCTGCGGTGAACATTAGGCCCTTGCTGCTAAAAGTTATCTAAAAGGTTTTAACGGGCGTGGCAGTGGAAAACGTTGCAAACCTGAACAAATGATCAGCGCCGGAGAGAGTCTCCATGTCAAAGAATGAAGGGCACAGCTGCTTTACTTCGTTAAACACCCCTGCATTCAACACAATCTCTGTTTTTTTTTTTTAATTTACATTATTTCCAGGCCTGTGCAGAAAAACGGGGATGTTTGGTGACAGGTTAATGGCGCCCGACTGGAGTTTGTCTCGGTGAAAAAACGACTCGGTATATAGGATAGAGACGTGCATCAATTCTCGTTTTCTTCTGCAGATTTACTTGAAATTTCGGTTAAAATTTCCGCTACATTTGGACAATGATCAGATTATAGAGCGATTTTATTACAAATGTGTGTGTTCATCATTTCAATTAAAGTTTGTGGCCCAAAAAAGGTAAGTGTCCCAAATATTCCCCCCCCATAAAGAAAAGCCTGGAAAATTCATATAAATTTGTGAATCCGATCTTTGTTTTTCCTTCCTTTCTCTCCCATTATTCATCTCACCGCCCTTCAGATTTATCTTGTGACCCTTTGGAGGGGTGGGACCCTTACGTTGGGAACCCCTGGACTAAGCTTGTAGTTCAGACTTTCTCCACCTGGAGCAGCTACAACGGCCAAATGCTGCTTTTCAGCTTGTAGTTCTGATACTTTCAGTACGTTTCTCTGATAATACTAATAGTACTGAATAATAACACTACTACTTGGGAACACTCGCTCCACCACTGCTGCACTACGACGTCTCTTCCGCGGATCGGCTCACCACGGCAGGAAAGCCATCCCGGATTTTCGCCCAGACGTTGTTTTGTTAGGAACGACTGTGAATATGAGAGTGGAAGGTGCGTGGTGCGTGGGGGGGGGGTCACATGAGGAACGGCTGTGGTAACGACATGATGAAATTCGCAGGTACTTTGACAGGTGAGAGAACAAGCTGGAAAATGGGTTTAACGTTCACTGCAGCCAAACCGATCCCCTCCCCGTTCGTGATCTTTGACGTGACAGACCTGTTGTAGGTCTCCGGCGGTCTGATGTCGGTGGGGGAGCTCAGTTCGCTCCTGGACCTCTTGTCGTCGGTGCTGCTGCTTCCTCCGTCGCTGTCCGCCTTCTGGCTGAGGGTGTCGGACATGGCGTCAGCCCTAGAGACACAGAGCACAGGCTCTCGGTCAGGATCAACAGCAGAGCTGAAACCCATCAATAGCATGTGGTTGGTGAATCCCCTCAGTCCGATCAGTCTGTTAATCAACAAATCCACCCAAATCCAACACTGCAGCTTGTCGAGGAATCAAATGGTCCACCTATGGTGGAAAGAACTTGAGTGTGGCTGTTTTCCTTTGTGAACAGACCTTTTTCACAGCGGGAATTTTGACACGACACAGAAGGAAAAACAACATCAGTCGGGCTTCGATCCGCGTTCAACGCCCTGCCACTGAGCGCGTTTCTGTCCTGGCGGAGCGCGTAAAGGGAAAAAAGCCGCTGTTATGTTAAATAAACATGAATAGTTTTCTATGAGCAGCAACTCATGAACTACAGCACAACGCATATACACAGTCTTAAATGAATCTTTACATTTTAAACACACTGTGTAGATGTATCCCCAAAGACCGTAGCGATATATTTAGATCATTATATTATTCTAGACTTAAGTTTGAATTTCTAAAGAACTACAGATTGTACAGTTTGTGCTTGACTTTTTAGGTTTTGATTAGGAAACCTGAAGACAAAACAAACACCGGGTTGAAAAACATTCATTTCAACATGTAAGTCATAAAAATAAGTAAAACAATCTGAAAAATGAATGAATGAATTTCTATTGTTATTATCTATTGTAAAACGATATATGTCATACAAATAATATGTATTATATTTTATATGCAATCATATATTATTATAGTATAATGTTATGCTATTTTATTATATTAAATTATATTTAATAATATATATATATATATATATATATATACACACACACACTTCAGTCACTTATCGCTTCAGTAATCACAAACAATTTAGCTAACTGATGAATTGTTTTAGCTGTTTTTCTTCCCCAGGTGAAAAGAACAAACTTTTCACGGTTCCATCTTCTCCATCGGATCATTTGATCCTTTTCTTTGTCAAAATGAGAGTAAACTGAATATCTTAAAACAAGACTATGGGAAATTACAGCCGAAAATCGACAGCAGATCAAAACAAAAACAAATCGCCTCGGCTGTGCCCTCACCTGTCCTTCACCACGATGTACTGATGAGGCACCAGGCCGTGGTTGCCGTTGTGGCGCCCCTCCCACCAGTCGTGCGACGCTCGCTGGAAGAGCTGCAGGGACGCTCCCTTCTTGAAGGAGAGCTCGCGGCCCGACCGGCCCACGTAGTCGAACCTCGCCACCGCCTCCACGGCCTCGCCCTCTGCCGGGGGGAGACGGAGAGAGGAGAGAGGGGGAGGGGCAGGTGAAGATAAGAGACGTGAAAATAGAGGTGAACCTGAACTTGTCGATCGGCTGTCTCTGGGGCTTTGTTCCTCCCACAGCTCAACCAATCAGAAAAGAGCGTTGAAAAAAAGTCTTTTCTGTTAATTCAGATGGAGAGATGAGAAGAGGAAGGGCGGGTGGGGTTGGAAAAGGCACCGAGGGAGGGAGGGAGGGAGGCAGGGAGGGAGGGTGGCGGTGGTGTCTCCATGGCTGCTGTTGCCGTAGCAACCGCTCTCCACCAGGAGACAGCGGGATGTGTGGGAGCGTGGGCGATTGTGTGAAGGTCAGGGGTCAGGCGTACCCTCGTCGCTGGTCTGGGTCTCGGTGCCGGCGTCGGGCTCGGCCTCCTCCAACGCTCCCGGCTCGCTGAAGGGACTCTCGCTGCAGGAGGAGGAAGAGGAGGAGAGACACGCCGTTCATTCATTCGGTGTGGGAACAAAGGAGCAGGACGCATGCACAGGAGGACGCGCGGCTGCCGATCGGAGACGGCTACGGCAGAGTGTCACGAGCTTAGTTTATGATGGGAACAGAGATACACAACGCACACTGTACAATAAAGGAGAGAGGTGTTCTGCTCTACAGGGATCACTGTCATTTACAGACTGGTTTAATACCACGGTTTCTGACAGGTTGCCAGTCCGTTGAAATTAAGCGTCAGCAAAAAAAGAACACTGACACCTCAAACATAGGCTGGTATCATCAAGAGTTTGCCGAATTAGCTATTATCAGTTCCTCTTTGCACTGTACCCGTAGATGTACAGACAACGACCGCTGGAATATTTAGAACTGAAGAAAACTTAAAAATGTGATGACTCTCAGGCAGGGTCTGGATTTACGAGGAGCGTCGCCTGTCTATGATTTCTAAGGGGATTTGTGGACGTTTACTCGCAGCGGACACCAGAGGTAACGATATCCTTGGGAATTGTAAGTCACACTGAATGAAAAAGCCACTGGATTTACACACTGAACACAACTGAACCACAAGAATTAAATGAGGAAATCTAGTTGACTAGGAATGTTGTGAAAATGTTTTATGATTGTTCTATGATGTTTCCGAAGACGTCTGATAGGTTCTAAGGTATTTTCCTGCTATTTGTTTATATATGCTGCCAGTCCACTGCGAGAGTATGACATTGGCTAGACGTCGGCTTTGTCCCGCTGAATGTCCATGTCAATAACGGACCAGATCCTGTAATTTCCCGGTGGTTAAAATACTAAAAGGACATCACAATTAGATGAACATGATCAGCGACCGATGAAATAACTGAATATAAATGAACACGAAAGATTTTACATGCTGGTCCTTGAGCCTCACCAGTACTGGTCTCCGGTCATACACTTCTCATAAACCGGTCCGGGCAGGTCCTTGGTGTCGGGGAAGATGTTGTCGTGGTGCAGGATGACCGTTTTAACCACCTCGTTCACGTGCGCCTGACAGGCCACCTGGTCCAGCGTGTCCGGCGTGGGCAGGAGGGTGGGGCCGAACACGATGGCCAGGTTCCCAGCATCCATCATGTTCTCGTCGCTGTACTGGGAAAGGCTGCGGGGAAGGGAAGCAGTTTGGGAGTAATTAAACACCTGGCAAAATGGGGACACTGTACTCAAGCCCCCCTATTTATTATTGATAAGCAGCATGTAAACATGTATTAAGTGTTTATAACACACTGTAGTGTAGTTTTAGGCAGATATAAGGACATTTGAAGTGTTTCAACTGTATTTTATCATATAATATACACTATATTATGAATTATTATCTGTTTATACAGCAGCCTCCACTTATGGGTGTCTACAGAAAGAGGTATAGTTATTTACAAAAACATGAATAAACACTTATATTTGCTTTCATTACATTATGCTGTGTTATAAACCGTTTACATGGTTATGTACTGCTTATAAATGCTAAATAGGCTCAAATGTAAACGCAAAGTGTTGCTGGCATTTCTTATTTCCCAGTTTCTGTTCATAGGGGACTTTTCAGCTTTCTGGAAAGAGAAAAGCTCTCTATGAGAAAAATACATTGTTCTGGCTGAGCAGAGGCTGGCGTGAAAAACAAGCGTGACTTGGTTTTTTTATTACAAGAAACTCTGAAAATCAGTAAGACTTAACTTCTAGTCCCCGTATTTAGCTTTTATAAACAGTATATAAACACTAACGTAGCTGTAAATCAGATGTGTCTTTTTTTCAAAACTATGTTTATTGTTGTTTTTGTTCAATTTAGACAAAGAGAACATTTACAAAAACCCTCCCTCCCATCCCCAATAACACAACATTCTCAGTAAAAAAAACCAAAAACAAAACAAACAAAAAAACTTAACAAGCATAATATTAATGGAATAAGTACTTTTTTATGGAGAAACAAAACAAAGGGAAAAAAGTATATATATATTAGTATATACAAATACATTTACACACGTAAAAATTACACAAAAACGTTAAAAAAACCCCGGTCATCACCACGTGTCTCCCTCCCCATTCACAACCTTGTTACTCTGGCCGTTCCACGAGTTACGAGGTTTCTTTGAGTAACAGCGGTAGACCTGAGGCTCGTCTGGTCACGGGCATCGACGCAGTCGAGTCCTTAGTAAAATTTACGAGAGGCGTCCGCATCTTATTAAACTCCTCGGTCTCAGCTCTTGTTATATAAGTTAGGTTTTCTATTGCCCAACTGCAGGACACCTCCTTGATCCTCTGACTAGAATTAGGCCCCTGAACATCCTTCTATACTAAAGCAATCACACGTTTGGCTGGTGACAGACAGGAATTCATTAATTTCCTGGAGAACATTCAGGGTATGTCCATGTAATACGCACATTTTAGCTTCAGCGGGAACAACACGTTCCGTCAATGTGAAAATCAGTTCAAGAACTTCTTTCCAAAATAGCTGGAGCTTCTAGATACGAGCATTGATTAATGTACTTGTTGACAACTTTAACTCCTCCTGTGGTGAGTGGAGGCTGCTGTATGAACAGATAATGAATGACAACATACGAAAATACAGTTATAATAATATCAAACACGTCTTCATAGGAGGACTTAGAATTTCTGTGCATTAATAAACAGTTAAAATGTCCTTCTATCCGCTCACAGCTACGTTATAGTGTATTACAATATGTTTTTATACAGCTGATGAATGCTAAGGTGTCACCTGAAAAGATGAACCCCTCACGCTCTGTAGAAACAAGTCAGTCTTTCCCTTTTGTTCTGTATTCGGCAGATTTCCTGCCGGTTTCGACCTCATAGCTGGTTCTGTTAAAACGCTCCGTACGCTAAACTTTGCCACGTTCGGTCTCTATGATTTTTTTCTCGGGGTGTTGCCCGCGGCTTCGGCAGGACCTGGATGTACTGACGGAAATAAAAATATTTTCGCTCTCCTTGACATTGAAGCTCCCGGTTTAATAACACGGAGGCTGAATGCACTTCGGGGCCATGCTAATAAAGGCATCAGTACGTTCAGCTGGTACATCACACCTGCTAATCACAGTTAGTTCCCCTCCTGCTCACACCTCCTGCCTCTCCATCCCTCGCTGCTCTCTCATTCTGTATTTATTTGAGAGGCTGCAGAGACTAAATGAGCTCTGTTTTATCATCTCTATACGCTTTAAGTGTCCACTTCTACCCCCCTTCACTACAAAAGAGGTTTATGGCCTCTCCCGACCTATCCTCAGGTTTAACACCAAGTGGAAACTCTGGGGAAAAATAGGAGAAATGGGCAACTGTCATTATCTGTAAGTGCCTGGTTTTGCGTAAGTGGATACTCACTGGTTGAGGAAGGCGAACAGGTAACGCATCACCACCAGCGTCGCCCTTGGTACGCCCAGCAGGATCTTACGGATGCACTGCGCTCTCTCGTAAAGGTTTTCTATTCCTGCAGCAAAACACATGCATCAGAGCAGTCACTGTCGGTCCCTGAGACTTCACGAGGCGCCTGTAGCACAATGACACAACCTGGGGGAAGGAAGAGAAAAAGAAAAAAGAAAAAAAAACACCAGCCGGCGCTGCAGAAAGAGAAGCAGCCGGCCCCCTATCTCTGCTGAGGACGGGAAGAGTTTCACAAAGACAAAGACACACTAAATAGGAAACAAAGACAAAGAAACTGAGAGGGAAAGCAAGTGTGTGTGTGTGTGTGGGTGGGCTGAAGATAGAGATCCAGTCTGTGCCTCATGGCAGCAGCTCATGTGCAGATGGAAGCAGCGCAAATGTTCCAGGTCACGTTACAGTTAGGACTCAAGCGTTACGGCGAGCGATGAGGTCGTTTTTAGCGACTCATCCTCGTTCCTCTGCTGCAAAAGATGATCAGCAGAAAGCAACGCAGTCAGTCGTAATTTGAACATTTCTTTGTAAAACCAGTAGGTAACTGGGAAGCTGGGGTTGGTCAGACGTGAGCTCTGTTGCACCTGTCACAACCCCGGCCCAACTAATACCTGATTGTTTTTTTAGGCCAATACCGATATCAATATTTGTGAATTTAAAAACTCCTATAAATAATGTCTCATTGGCAGATATTCTGTTTTTTTTACATCATCACATAACAATATTTGTGTTATGTGTCGTTATTTTACGTGTTTTAGATAAGAGTTCCTCGAAATTGTTTTTCTTAAAGAACAGTGACCAAGATGTGTGATGACCCGCCCACTTTACAGTTTAAAAATTTTCTTGTTACTTATTTCAGCCGACACATACACTGATCTGGATATACAGTATGAATGATTTGATGTATTGGCCCTGTGATTTATTTAATGCAGGTAAACTGGCACCATTAAATGTATGCTGAAATAGCTATTAGCAGCTCCTGTTTACAGTGTACCCATGGACGTACAGACAACTATCACTGTATTACTGTGATACTGAAGAAAACTTAAAAACCTGATGATTTGTCAGGCAGGTTCTGGAGCATGTTAAGATATGATAATTTATCCTCGAAAAATGTAAGTCACACTGAATCTAAAAATATGTGTATCATGTCTGAGAATTTCAGTGCATTGACGTCAAACATAATGCATAATGCAAGTTAATGCAAATATAATGACCATCGGCAAAAAATATCAGTAATTGTAAACTTGCACCATTTAAAAATCTCATTCTGGCTTTTCCAGCTCCTCCTGGGGGATCCCAAGGTTTGCCCAGGCCAGATGAGATATATAATCTCTCCAGCGTCTTTTGGGTCTACCCCCAGGTCTCCTACCGGTTGGACGTGCCCTGTAAACCTCCGATGAAGGGCATCAGGGACCACCTCATCTGGCTCCTTTTCACGGAGATGAGGATAAGCACCTCGAAGTCTGAGGCCGCGGTTCTCTGCTGGAAAAAATTGGACTGCTCCCTCCGGGTTGGGAGTGAGTTGCTGCCCCAAGTGGAGGAGTTTAGGTATCTTGGGATCTTGTTCACAAGTGAGGGTAAAATTGAGGTGGATTGGTTTAGCGTCAGCAGCAATGTAGGCAATGCACTGGACCGTTGTGGTGAAGAGGCAGTTGTTCTTGAAGGCAAAGCTCTCAATTTAGCAGTCGATCTAAGCTCCACTGAAACAATGAGATTGCAGGTACAAGCAGCCAAATTGAGTCAGACATCCGGCACGAGATCAGAGTCGAAAGGAGCCCGTTTAAGTGGTTCGGGCAGCTGATCCTTCCTTTGGATGTTGACCAGGCACGTCCAACTCTGACACCACCCTATAAAAGCACATGTACAATGTTGCACATCAACAGTAAACAGACAGTGGTACTCACGGACGCAGGAGATGAGGTCATTAAACCTGTCCTTGGGAAACAGTGGGTTCTCCAAACCCCTGAAGTAGAGCTTCAACACTCCAGCCACAGAGTTGATGTCATGGTTGCTCTCTTCGTCAATCAGCGGGTCATTACCTGGACGAGAGACAGAACGAGTTAACCACATCCTTAACCAACGGAGGATCTCGATCATGTGACCTTCAGGTGACTTTCCAGTTGACCTCTCACCTCTCTCGAAGGAGTTCTTGATATCGTTGACCTCTACCTGTGATCCTGACACCCGAAATATACCTTGATGCTGGAGACCTGTTGGGAAAAGCACAGTTTCAGTTATGATTTAAATAATTTTTATCCCCTTCTGCCGCTGTCTCTTGTGTTGTGCCCCAAGGCTCCATTTTAGGACCACTTTCTTCTGCATTATAAAGTATACTGTATGCTTCCTCTGGGCTCTATTTTTAGAATATTTTTAAGAACACAACATCCCTTGTGATGACGGCAGGCAGCTATACCTCCCCCTTAAAACCAGGTGATGCACATAATCTTCAGTCTGTTTTAAGCTGTGTTGACGATGCCAAATGCCGGATGACCAAAAATTCTCCAGCTCAGTGCGAGTAAGACAGAGGTCCTTATGATTGGTCCAGAAAATTTCACTCGTGGTGAAGCCAATTTACTTACACCTCTTATCTTCAGATGTCTGTACACAGGCCTGAAAGCTGGGTGTTATTTGTGACTTTGCTTTAAAGCAATAGTTTGACATTTTGGGATATAAAAGAACAAACTGGTATTTTATTGGACATAGTCTTCAAGCATAAAAATTGAGACTTATTTGATAACAAAAAAAAAGGGAAAAAAAACTAAAGAGTTAATATATAAAATAAAATGAATAGTAACAGATGAGAAAGTTTCACTTTCTAATATCTGTTTGTTAAATATAAGGCTTATCTTAGCACAAAGACTGGAAACAGAGCGAAGCAGCTAGCCAAACATAAAAAAAATCCACCTACAAGCAACTCTAAAGCTCACTAATTAACATCTTATATCTTGTTTTTTTTAATCCATACCACGACTTTAAGACTTTTCAGGACCCGCAGATACCTTGGGTTTTGTAAAATAGTAGTCGAGTAGCTGGTAAAACCCCTACAGCACATATTTCTATATATATAACAGGTGAAACTCACCGTGTAGGTTGATGTAGCGGATGCAGCTCTCCACCAGCAAGGGTATGGCTTTGGTTGAATCCTATAAACGCAGTCATCAAGTACACAACGAGGGTTGGTTGTTGTTTACACTTTATTGATTCTGATTCTGCTTAATGATTACAGCTCTTACTGACTCCTAGATTTTGAAAAGTGAGGTGTGGATATTAACGCCCCTGACCATCAGCTATTACCACAAACACATACACAAACACAAACAACCTGGAAGCCCGACAGACGTGAAACTCTACCTGGTGCTTGCTATGGGAGTTTTTCCGCCCACGACTGTAATGAGCAGAAAGGACGGGGGAGAGAGAGAGAGAGAGAGAGAGAGAGAGAGAGAGACACAGAGGAGTGTCTCAGTTTCACGGTGTTCAAACTGAACTGGCGGGATGGGATCGGGATTGTTTTTTCAGGTGAAGAGAAAATATGCACTGCGGCATGAAATCAGCCTTACCTCGTAGTCAGCAGTTCAGCTTTAAAACCTGTAAGAAGAAAAAAAGAAAAGAAAAAAAATCACAGGGAAAGCTTTAAAGGTCAGAAATGCTCATTACCATGTGTATTATGAGACAGAAGGCAAGTGAGAGAGAGTTTTCTGTACGTCTTACCTTCTGCTAAGGCTTTCTTCAGTATGTCATGTTTGGCCTGGAGTTTGGAAATGAGATTACTCCCCTCCAGATACTCGCGGAATTTCTGAGGATTGGAAAATAAAAATACAGAAATTCGGCTTACTGTGCTTCCTGCTGTACCATCCGCTGTCGGTTGATCAACAGGGGGCGCACATTCGGCATTTAAAAAAGAGCAAATGAATTTGTTAAGCATTTTAATATGACTTCAAATGAAGATATACAGTATGAAATTAACCGCAAAATGAGTCCGTTTTGTATTTTCTGTCCTTATGGGCGACGTCCCTGCCATGTAATTCACACTAATTCATCACTAGGTCCCTCATGATCAAGCCTCCGTGTAGTACAAGTAAATGGCCCCGAAACCAATAACACAATGGGATTCATAAGTGAGTGGCTGAGTAGCGAAGCAAGACCACAAACAGGGAATCCGTTTGTGCCCTGCTGTTCCCTCACAGTGAAGTAGAAGAGCTCCGTCTCCTGCTGGTTGGCCCGTCTCTTGGCCAGACTTGGTTTGTTCAAGTAGCCGTCCGACACGCTGGACTTGACCGACTCGGAGGACGGGCTGTGGGTGAAGCTCTGGGAGACGTCGTAGTCGTCCAGCACCGTCATGTCCTGTAGGGTGGTCAGAGTTGCACCCCAGGTCTTCTTCACCTAGAGGGGGAGAGAAAATTGACTCGAAAAATGTGGTTTGCACTTGAACGAAAAGGTGTTTCACAGAGCTGCAAGATAGTGATTTTTGTGGAAATGAGCTACTGTTTTTAGTGAGATGAAAACCGAAAGGCAACATCTTCGTTTCTGGCAGATTTAAGTGCCTGGAAATCAAGGTCCTTCATCACATTGATTGTCATCATATTGTTGCGTCTTGTGTCTGTTTGTGGTCATTTTTCATCCATTTTTTACTAACTTTGCGTCACTTCTTGGTCGTTTTGCGTCTCTCGGTGGCCCGTTCAGTAATCCGTCCATGTTTAAACGTCATTGCGATCAATAAATATCTCTCCTGCCACAGAACGTCTCTGCCTGAAGGACACATCTAGAGCGAGCGAGAGTGACAAACCTTAGCCAGCTAGGACTGGTTTCCTGCTCTGGGAGGCTTGAAAAACACAGGCCCAGAGCTGCACGTGATTCTATTTTTCCACCTTAAAAACACTGAACTCCAGATTTGTGCTCTGCCGATCCTCTATGCAAGGATGACTTTTCATTGCTGCACACAGCTTCATGGATCACAAGTCATGAATTATGAATTTTTAATTGTTTCAGGGCGGAGTTTGATTTTCCTAAATGTTTGATGAAGTGTGTGCGCTCAAGCACAACTACTCTGTTTATGTATGCTGCACATGCAAAGTGTGTTTGTGCGTTTGTATTTACAGCAACGATAATGGGTATGAAATTGTTTTTTTTCCCGTATATGATAATCAGGGTGTGTTTGTGTCTACGTGTGTGTATTTGTAAGCTGCTGAGACATGCAGATGCGATTCATTACTCCAGACTCCTTCAGCATTTTTATGCCCTTCAGGGTGAGTTAACAGCTGCCCCCTCGTGTGCACGCAACGCCCCAGTCTGCGCCACAACAACACTGAGGAGTCCACAGACTGCAGCACCAAGTCACTTTCGGATGGTACGAGTTTATTTTTGGAGGCTACATTTGGTAGATTATCACCCCATTAAAGGAGTATAAATTACCATAACTTTGTGCCAAGTCTGGTCCTGTCAGAAAAACATTTTAATTTGTAATCAGTGACGCTTTTGGTCCATTTGCTGGGGCAACACTTGAGGCCAGAGTTTAATATCTCAACAAGTATTGAAAAAAATTGCCAGGAAAGTTGATAAAGACATTGATGATCTCCAGTAGATTGAGCTAGACTTTTTTCATGTAGTGCAGACCTGTGCGTCACCTCCCACAACAACAGCCTCTGCTCTGACTGAGAATGACTAAGCGTGACAGAGACGTCCCTCGCCACTGACTCGTTACAGCAAGGCAAAACACACCTCCCCCTCCAAAAACCGGCTAACATGACTACAATGTCAGACCGAATAATGAGGTGAAACAAAACGGCATTTCGGTCTGATTACCACGCTGACGCGGCGTCAAAATCGGGTCCAAATTTCCACTTGTCCCAACAACGGTCGTTTTTTAAGTTCTTAACAGGGTTTCTCCGCTAGGAAAGAGAGCACTGCTGCCGGCCACGGCTGTGCTCTGATTTCAGTGCTAACACGGCATGTTAACATGCTAAACGTTGCATAATAGTTATGAAGTTTGTTTGGAAAGCACTCCTCAGAACCGATGGAAACAAACTACAGCTACGGGAATAAAATGATAAACAAGGAGGAAAATACAGTAAAACACACATAAGATAAAAACCTAAGCTTGAGGTGCAGCTCATAAAACATAACGCACTTCCTTTTTTTTTTTCTGAATGAGAGGTTACACTTTGTTACAGAAGCGAGGGAAAATGAGGCAGGACTTCGGCTCCCTACCACTTTACTACATCCGGACGTTGCTGCCATTACTTTCGGTTTACCGTGTTTGCGCGTCTCACCTCTTCATTCTCTATCTTCAGCGACGCCAGGCGGGTCTGGAGCTGTGTGAGGCGGAGGGTGAGCTCAGCCTGGACCTGAGGCTGGGAGGCGATCTGCGTCACCTGACAGGGCGTGGAACGACAACAACAAGAAGACAATCAGAGGAAACAAAGCTCAGATATGTCCTCACGCAGACCCCGTAGTGCACATACCGATTTAATTCTAGTGAACGATACAGTGCGTGTCAGGATTCAGACCAGTGCCCACTCCTTGACTTTCTCTACCAATCTGAGCATTTCGGTGGAAAACTGTTCCCTAATAAAGCTGAGGGTCTGTAGATCAACTGAAGCATTAAGGAGCAGCAGCGCAAACTAAACAGCGGCGTTGAAACACCGAAACGTAGTTTGAGAGACCTCATTAAGGACTCAAATAGCACACCGATGCTCTGAGTCTTACTTACAAGTTATGTTTCATACTTGGCTGTTATTACTATTATTATTACTATGTAGCTTATATTATCACTGGTTTTAGATGCTTATTTTTTGCAGCGTTCAGTTTTATTCAGTTTCGTGTAATTAATGTTGGCACACATGTAAAAGAGGGCTCTTGTTCACCAATGAGTTCCTTGTTCCTCTTAAGTGCAAATACAGAGAAATGATGTTAATTGTCTCTTGGTAAAACCCTCGGCCTTTATATTTTCACCACTATGACTGTGACTAAATGTTTCACTCTTGGTTTGTAGAACTTCCCTGGAGAATTCCTTTACCTCCTCTTTCTGAAATACATCTCCATAAATCTAAATTTTATTTCCGGATGTGTTGGTAGGATATACTGACTGCGTCGCCCATGTGGGCCTGGAAGCCGAAGCGCTGCGGGGGGCAGAAGGCAGTGGGGTAGAGGCCCAGCAGACGCTGCCTGTCGCGGGCGGGGTCCAGGCCCTCCACGGCCCCCTCCAGCACCTCCAGACCCGCCCTCCTGGAGGCTTCAAGGCTCAGTTCGGCTGATAGGTAGGTCCTGAGAGCCCGGCTCAGACTGGAGTGGTACCCTAGGTCACAGCACTGGGACAAAGCGGGGGGTGTTGGGGGGGCGTGATAAAACATATTACGATAAAGTTTGATTTACAAGGCTTTCAAGAGACACCCTGGCTTTAGGCTCACAATATCCGCCAACCTCTGAATCTTTCATTTGTGCCACAAACGTATACTCACATCTATGATGTCGGGCAGGTCGTGGATGTAGTATTTAAAAACGGAGGCGTTGGTGGCCTCCAGAGTCAGCAGATACTCATTTCTGGCTTTAAGAGCCTTCAGTTTGTTCTCTGAGTACTTTGCCTTCCTCTGATGAAGAAGGAAACAGACAAGAGAAGAGGAAAATATCGGTTAACCATCCGCATGTACGGTGTCTCCCTTCCACAAATCACTGTCAGTTGCACAAAAGGATGTGCCCTGCCATGCAAACATGACAGCAAAGGATACACACATGAACAGTCGGTACCAAATAGTGAAGTTTAAAAAGAGCAAGCGGAGATTATAACAGTTCCTGTTGGGTAAGCAACCCA
This sequence comes from Xiphias gladius, assembly GCF_016859285.1. Classification (NCBI taxonomy): domain Eukaryota; kingdom Metazoa; phylum Chordata; class Actinopteri; order Istiophoriformes; family Xiphiidae; genus Xiphias; species Xiphias gladius. The sequence goes on along the minus strand of NC_053401.1, from coordinate 2,630,910 downwards.
CCGGTAATTTAAAAATTAAGACTGTACCTTCTCTCTCATCTTCTCCATCTTGCGGGCGGCGTTGCGTCTCTGGTGACGCTCTTCAATCCGCAGGCCGAACACGGGCTCCACCCCTCCGCCCGTCCCCGAGACGCCCTTCACGCGGCCCTCCTGCCGCTCCGCTTCCCGCAGCTTGGTTTCCGCGTTGATCGTCTCCGCGTGGTACATGTGATACGTCTTCATCACCTAGGTAACAGCAGCCCACATTAACACAGCCTGGACCACAAAAAACTGGAAAACAACATTACACTTGAGCCTGGGTGGACTGTTTTTATTCCTCAAGGTTGTCAGGTCTGTGTTCCAGTCTGAGTTCCAGTGATTAGACAAGAAGATTTTAAAGCCAGAACTCTGACTTAAAATAAATCTGGATATTTCACAACCAATAATCGGCAGTTTTCTTCCTCAAGCCTCTTTGCAGACATGAAAAATAATGTCAGACCCAAAGTAGAAGTTCACAAAACGTCTTTGAATGTACGGCAGCAAGGATTCCTGCCTTTTTGCCAGTCTTGCATTTAAAACCAATGCATTTTGAGCTTTCAAAGTGGTGACGTCTCTGGCTGCTGTTTTGTCACGGTTTTTTTTAATTAATTCTTTAATGACATTTCAACCTTTCAGTTGATGCCTCGTCTGCCTTCTTTTACAGGGTGCTGCCAGATTTGACTGACAAAAAGCAGCCCAATCAGAGCCTAGAACCCGCCCAGTCACTTCTCTCCCTCTATTCCTCCCTTACAGTTTGAAAACCTCTGGAAACTTTCCTCACTTGGAAACTGCCCCAGTGGTACAAAAAGTAGCCTAAATTATAAGAACTCGCCGAAATCAACTTTCACCTGCCAATTGAAGAAAAGGTAGCTCAACAGGGGGAAAAATGTTAATTATACCTTGATTATTTATCAAACATAAAGAATTTTACGACTAATTTTTGAACAAATCATGCAGGGAGGTTTTGGTTTTTTTCTCCCTCTCTCTGCAGGTCAGTATTACAGGTAAATATAAAGGCATTGCGGTTTATTTAAAACAAGCAGCAGGGAATTTTAGAGGCTGGAGCTGTGGAAAATCAAACCTAAGTTTTACTCAGGTGTAGTTTTCCTTTTTTAAGACCTGCTGACATCCTGCTCTCAGACTCACAAACTCCACCGTCTTCTCCAAAGGTTTGTTCCACTTACGGTGTAAAGCTCATTCAGAAGCTTCATGAGGTCTTCCTGAAGCTGAAAGATGATCTCCTTACTCTACCGGAGGAGCAAAAAGAAACAGGTGAGAAGAGAAAAATATCATCAACATGAGGTAAATACACGCATTCTCATAGTGGGTCAGCTGCAGCAGAATGTAACCACTTAATTTTTAGGTAGAGTATTTCCATTTTCTGCTACTTTAAACTTCTGCCTCCATTTCAGAGGGAAATATTGCAATTTCTACTTCACCACAATTATCTGACAGCGACAGTTACTTTTCACATCAAGATTTTACATTTAAAAAAAAACAAAAAACATGATGCGTTTACAAAATACATGTTAAAAATTAAACCAGTGTTTGTTTTTTTAAAAATCTTTTTGGCACTTTATATGGGGTTCAGGTGTCTATGAGTTGCCAGCAGTTCCACCAAAAAGAAATTTCCCGTCTTAACTTCTCAGGTGTCTTCATCTAAATAAACTATTTGTGTCCAAAAGAGGTGAAACTACCCAACACTTGTCTGAAAAAACGAACACAGACACTATTAATCACCCCAACACCTCTCAGGATTATCTTGTGACCCTTTGGAGGGGCCCGACCCTTGGGTTGGGAACCACTGGACTAAATTACCCGACTGTAATTAAAGTAATTAAAACCAGCTCCACCTTGAACAGCTGCAACAGTAAGACCCTGCTTGCACTTTGAGGCATCAGTATTAATCTAATAATGTCAGAGATAATATTTCTCAGTCACGGGGGACATTTTACTGCCTAATGAATACTTTTGCTTGTGATGCTTTAAGTACATTTTAATGATAAATCCTTGTTGTGGACCAGACAGATAAACACTGAGCTGAAACTCAGTACATAGCTACGTATGTTCCCCCTGATAATTCTCTGTAGGTTCGTGACTACGAGCGCCCGCTTCCACATTTTTTTTTCACCTCGTCACTTTATTCATTCTTATTAAAAACACATCAGCCGTAGCCACTATAAGTAAGGGTCCCGAGTGCCTCTTCCACCACTGTGTGTCGAGGTGCAGGGAAATACCCGTGATCCATCAGGACGGCCGTACAGCACCGGAAAAATAAATGTATTTGACCGCACACAAACAAAAATGAATTCATAAATGAAACAAGCCGCGTTCTACTGCCGGTGCTGGGACCGAATTTCTGTCTCATGCATTAAACAGCCGGCCAGTTCGGGGCAGGAGTTATGTGGCAGCGTGGCGCCACATTAATATTACATTATGCTAGATGAATGTTGAACCCCGGGATGGATGAATCCCGTAGCGCCTGCTGAGAGAAGATCAGCTGAGCCCGTCGCCATGGCCACGGGGCTGTCAGCGTTGTCATGGCCACTCGGCCGTCTGTCGTCTTCCCGTTGTCCCCTCTCTTCGGAGCAGACTTTCTGAGAGCGCACAGTGAAGCGATGGAGGTCTTACTGTTTATAGCTGCCGGCACCCGCTGCACTTTAGTTAGCATGAATAAAAGACGAGCCGGATGAGAGATTAATAATGAACACGCCGGGCTGGAGTTGGAGGCGGGGTGTGCGTGCGTGCGTGTGTGTGTGTGTGTGTGTGTGTGTGTGTGTGTGTGTGTGCGTGTTTAATTTGCTAAACTCTGAGGCAGCCCAGCAGAGCTCTGGGGAATTCTGACTTTACTTTTCATTAGAATCAACTCTTCTACTTAGAGAAGCCTAGATGTCTGCACACGAGAAGAACTCTCGGCGGCGGACGGTTTAAGCACAATACTGTGGTACTTGTACTTTCCTCAAGCCGGTTATAATCGGTATATTTATAATAACAATCTGGTAGTGATGAGCCGACAGAGAATGAACCCAATTAACGGGAGGAAATAGTGTAATTTGTTGGGGACTATTTTCAGCGGCGGATTAATCCACGTTTGGCGCTCCAGTGAGTGTAGTTTTCGTACAACAAGGGAGGTCCGGAGGAAGAAGATGGATTCCAGCTCACCCTCTTCAGCAGGCGGGCCGAGTCCTCGCTGATGTGTGTGAGGCGGGTGATGACGTTGTTCAGGTAGAGGTCGCTGATGGTGGCGTGGTCCTTGCTCTCCCTCCTCACCTGGAAAGAGAGAGAGAGCGGGATGGAGGGATATATCTCGCCATCGTCTCGCACAGGAGTCTGAAGCAAACACACTCACAGAGAGACGTGCAACCAACCTGGTTTAGCAGCAGGTACCAGCAGTTCACCGGAGAAAGCAGGTTCTGATCCTTTCTGGAAAAGAGAGAGAGGGAGAGGGGGGGGCGAGAGAGCGAATGAGCGAGAGAGGGGGGAGAGAGAGAGAGAGGGGGGGGGGGGGATCAGGAATCTCTTCTTTTTGGAATCACAATTTTGACCAAACATTACACGCATCCAAACAAACCCCAACAATATATGCTCTGATTTCTCAGTTTTCATTCAGCTCGACTTAATATGCACAACGTCAACACACACACACACACACACACACACACACGTTGGTCTTAGTTGTGAGGGCGCTCATTGACATAATGCATTCCCTGGCCCTTTACCCTAACCTTACCGTGATCAAACCCGGACTTTACGTTGCACACTGCAATCCACTTCCGCTGTATTATTATTATTATATTATTCAGTTATGTGTTGCTCATCCCTCATTTGATCCCTGTACATATTCACATATTTCATCTCACTGGATTTTACACATTACGCTGCTCTCCACCTCCACTGTTACACAATTTAATTACTGGTTGCACATGTCACATCTGTTTTTTGCACTTGTCACTTTCATATATTTCATACGCATCACTTCTCTCTCTATAGCACATTCCATATTTCATTTTAGATATTTATATCCCATCTCGCAACGATCATAACTATCTATATATAGATTTTAATTTTTCCTTTTTTGTTTTATTTCATTATTTATTATTACTTTACTTTTGCTCTATTTTTATTCTTATTGTTCTATGTTCCATTTGTGGAGCGAACGCAAAGACACGTTCCTTACATGCTTCCATACTTGGCTGATAAAAACAGATTCTGATTCATCACAATTAAAATGCCTAACCCCAACCTCAGCAGCCTAAACCTAATTCTGAACATAACCCTAAAACTAAGTTTTAACCCTTAAAAAACCCTGTGAAGTTTTGAGGACCGACCAAAATATCCAGAATACAAACTTTGTCTACACAAACACTGAAAGACACGTGCACACACACACGCACAAACACACACACACACACACACACAGTCCTACTTGTATTGCTGATGATCTTTCGTGCTGCGCGTCTTGGCCATGAACCTCTCAGCGAGCTTCTCCAGGTTTCTGGAATATTCTGTCTCGATCTCTGCCTTCTTTCTGAAGAAGTCCTGCAGGTCCTGAAGCAGCTGGACCCGCATCTCCGTCTGCTGCTCCAGACAGCGCTGCTGCTCGACCAACTGCGCCCGCACATCTACACTCACACACACGCGCGCACACAAACAAACACAAAGAAAAAACACGCATTGGATGTTGGTGTAAATGAGACAGGTTGGCGATTTGTTTTATCCATGGCTGCAAAGTTACTAGTTCGTTCAAATGAGGCAGTGCAAAGCGAGCTGTTGGCGTTTTGGTGGAAACTGTGTCTTAGACTTAGGCGTCTCAGAACCACGCTGGTTACCGGTAACAACATCGACTTCGCCGCCAGTCTGGTGACTTTATCAACAAGGGTGAACTAAATACTTGCAGCGGTGGAATACTGATTAAAATGTAAATAAACTGTTGTAAATAAACACTTCCCGCTGGGTAGATGCGTTTAAAGCAGCATCAAAAATACTGTTTAATATGGTTAAAGCAGGGATGCCAGTAAAGCAGTCCTCCTTTATCTATACATCAATATGAGTGATTCTTACAGAGCGGGACTAGATGCTTGTCTCTATGTGTAGGACCTGTGATAGACTGGCGACCTGCCCAGGCTGCACCCCACCTCTCGCCCAATGTCAGCTGGGACAGGCTCCAGCCCGCCAACCCCCCCAGCAGCCCTCAAAGGATAAGCCGTATTAGCTAATGGATGGAAGGATGGATGATTCTTAGGGTATCTGTTGTTCAAAGCTGCTTTACACGCCCTCAAGCCTTCTCCTTCAGCTCATTAAATCCCTGCAGCTGTCTGAAGGCAGCAGGACACGCGTGCTGAGAAATCTGCAGCCTATGATTCGATAAGCGTCACGACGGAGCTCCGTGTGATTACTTACTACTCTCCACTGTGTTTTTTATTCACTAAATCACATGCAAATGTCACCAAACTACTCCAAGACAACCGTATACAATACTACACACATTAGACAGGTCGCTCGTGACTGTACGTCGTTCTTGCGGGAAACGCCGGATTGCAGCGACTTATCAATTTGCGCGTCATTGCCTCCTTTCCAACTTTCTTTTCGGCAAAGGTGACTTTTCATGTTTCCTTTTTCGAAATGCATGATGTTGCAAATGCTACGACAGAAATGCTGTTTCTGCCGTACTTCGCTACGTTTCAGTGATTGGTTCAGATGTTTCAGAGTGATGGGACCAGCGATGTGACCGGCTATGAGCATAGTTACGGATCACCACACCCTACGATCTACTCTATTCGCCTTCAGCCAGGCCCCTTCACATTCTGCATTGCTCCATCTGGCAACCTTTCCAACTCTCGTTGAGACATCTCACTTAAAAACCACAAATGTCAACCTCATGGTGGCGCTACAGGAATAGTCAGAGGACCACCAAGGTCTGTACGATTCATCTTCTGGGGACAATGAATATCTGTACAACGTTTCATGGCAATCCATTCAACGGATGTTGAGATATTTCAGTCTGGACCAACTATCCATATCTATCAAATTTAGCAATAAGTAGTGTCCTTTACAACTTCTCAGTGCCCAAAGTGAAATCTTCAAATTGTTAACAGTCCAAAACCCCAAAGAGATTCTGTTTACAGTGACATAAAACAGGGAAAAGGATCTTAATATTTCAGAAGCTGGTACCAGTGCATGTTTGCTTGACAAACTGATGAACTGCTTTATTTAAATTGTTAAATTTTCTGTCAACCAACTAATCAATTAATCACCCCTCTTCTTCCTCCCTTCTGTCTCTCCCTTCTTTTATAATTACTCATGAAGACTGTCCATTTTTCTCTGAGGAGTCACCTTGGACGACAGCCTCTGACCGCATTAAAAAACCCACACATATAAACACACTCTACACACACTCTACACACACACACACACACACACACACACACACACACACACACACACACACACACACACACACACACACACACACACTTTCAGCCTGTCCCACAGTCAGCATGGTAATGCCTGGCTGCACTCTCCGCTGGTTGTGCTGTTTCAGAGCTGGATCTATCTGCAGCAGGAGAGTGAGAGAGGGGAGAGCGGGTATAGAATACACAATGAATACCCCACCTCTCTCTTTCTCTCTCACACACACACACATACGCATAAAAACTCACAAAGACAGACACACACCAATCCCTGGGGGACCCTATCCACTCCACTACCTGTTGTCTTGGCAACCACACACTGTGTGTGAACCATGTGATGAGGAAGGTGAAGACAAGAACGCGGATCTGCCGCATCGACACAACACACACACACACACACACACACACACACACACACACACACACACACACACACACACACACACACACACGCAGTTTGCCAGACATGCTTCATAGATCTCTACAGAAAACTGCCATGGCCTTTGGTCCCCACAATTCTATGAAACTCTACTACTGTTTGTGTGTGTGTGTATTGATCCTGGCACCGTTTTGCTGCTGTTGTTATCCTACTAATTTAAAATGGCTGCCATTTCACGTTGCTCTCACACACACTATGAATGTGCCGATCTGCAACACTTTCATATAAATGAATGTGGGCTATGCTGCTCTGCTCTGTCCCTGATGGCCGTTGCACATTTTGACCTGGGAAAATACTTGCCTCCGATTGGCCAAACTGGACATCCATGACACTAACACACAGGCCTATTTGGGAACCAATATATGTGTGTGTCAGGAGAGCAAGACCCCATCAAAAAAAAAAAAAAAAGCTCATTAAATGGGCTGTTGTAATGTCAGCTACAGGTAGGTTACTGGTATTCTGTTCTGAGTGTTCAACGTGTATCAGGTTACATTTTGGGAAAACTGGCACCATTAAAAATGGGCCTAATTAGCTCTTAGCAGTTCCCGTTTGCAATGTACACATGGATGTACAGACAAGTGGATCACTATGATGCTGCAGAAAACTTAAAAACGGGACGATTCCCAGGCAGGTTCTGAAGCGTCTTTTTGTCCTATAATTTCTACATGGACTTATGGTAATTTATTCACATCGGACAACGGGGATAATGATTTCCTTGGGAAGTGTAAGTCACACTGAATGACATGAATGTGTGTTTCATGTCTGTGTGTTCAGATTTGACCGAGTTATGACTCCAAGAAAGGATGAGGATGATTTGGCTACCGTTCAACCCCCCACCCACCCCTTCTCTTTTGTCTCTGTCCTGCTGAATGTCCACGTCTATTACAGACCTTATCCTGTAATTTCCTGATGCTTACAATGCCGCCCAGAATGAACAGGAGCGCAATGAATATTATATCCCCCACCTTGATGTTAATCTTGTCCAAATGTTGCTTTTCTCATACTTCTGTCTTGTATACGGTGGTTAAACTTACATCTGATTATGGAAAAAAAGTATGGGATCTCTAAAATTTAA